>NW_027248404.1:0-287500 GCF_041260155.1 Ptychodera flava
TGCTGGAGTTGAGACGAGGCACATCATGTACTTCACGGCCCATAAAAACGAAGCTAGTGTCAGATCTTATACAAACAAACTCAACTCTGATCAGAGCCATGGAATGTCTGATATTCTGTCTAAAAACCTGGGTTACCAAACTGAACACTACGGGTTGGTAAGTATTGAAATAGATCGTAATTCTGCTGTCCCTACAGTGGGCAGTGACGTTGCACCGCCTCAAGCTCAAAACACCATCGTGCCCGTGGCATCTCGACAAACTCCTGCAGACTCTAGCATCGCCGCCATTTCAAATACCCACAACCAGAGTGCTGCATCGTTATTTCACAGTTGCACTTTTAGTGGTCCCGTAAATGTCAGTATTATACACAAAAATTGAAGAAAAACACAATCTGTGCACTGCCGATCCATCTCTCGCGTTGCAGCTTATTCTGATATTCAAATATGGCGGCACTAAGTACGCAGGGTTACATAGATGATGTAATTTCATTCACATGATTCAGGTTGTATTCATATGTAAATTTATATTTTATTGAATTGCTTTCAGAGTGTTGTACACGCGTGTTGTATTGTTGACAGTTACGTTTGTTTTACTGTATCATTTCAAAATAAATATTCGTTTGACTATGTGATACGAAACTCACAGTTGTGCAAGTCTACGTATATTTTGAGTGTTGGATGTTTCTGGAGAAGGTTAAAATGCTTGTTCTGGGGCCCATTTCATTAAACCACTGTTTTGAGCAAACACCGTTCTCCATAAATATTTGAATGCGGCCCTCTTTTTATCAATATTAATGTCTACAAAAGTAATAACATGAAGTTGATATAATATAATAGCAATAACCCCCCGCTTAGGAAGGGTATACCACTCGATATAGCACAATTCACTCCATATATGCACTCGCCTGCGGCTCGTGCATATATGTCGTGAATTGTGCTATATCTCGTGGTATACCCTTCCTCAGCGGGGGGTTATTGCTAAAATATACTGAACGTATATCACGCATTTTGTTCATTGGCTGATGTTCTAAGACGACAAAAATTCTATCAGAAAACAGGATTATTAGTTTACAGATCAAGTATTGTTCTAATACCAACTGTTTTTTACGGTCAAAAAGAGATTAAGTATGTTACTTTTGTTGACATGATTCACCCTGCTGTGTGTATCTTATATCACTACACCTTTGTTTGAAAAGCCTTGAGAAGACGGTTTTATTTACAAAATCTTAATTGTTCCTATACTTCACAAAAATCTAAACCTGCAAAAAGCCATATACTCCTCTGGCCCATGAGTCATACCTATTTTCTTTGTTCTTGTTTGTTTTCAAATTCATTACATAAATAAACAATACGTTTTTATCCATTTTCTGAACTATTAACAAATATTTGATAATTTACGATAAATGTTACTGTTTGCATATGTTGTCCGAAGTCATAAATACAGTTCAATACATTAACTTACATTTTGATGGTGCTATATGTAAAACAGGAATCCCGAAGATAGTTTATGTAAGTGCATTAATGATCGGCAGTAACACCATGTGAAGTGTTCCGTATCCACAGACCTATAGCAATATCCATTTTGATGGATTCTTACAGTATACAGCAGAATCCATTAGAGTATCCATCATTATCCAGTACTGAGAATCCAGCACCGGAATACATAATGGATTCCCCCAGTATCCAGCAAAACTAAGGCTGTGGGGAATACATGCCAAAATCCATTTTGGATACTAATGGATTCTAGTGTCACAATGCATTGTGGGTCTAAAAACACAGACCTGGCTAGATTTTGAGAATCCATAAAAGTATTTATGATGGATACTAGCCTTGCCATTGTAACTGAAAGCACCGTCCCTCCACCCACGGTGGGACAGTGCTGAAAGTATGACTACTACAACACTTTTTTTTATGCTGAGTGAAAGCGTTGCAAAAGTTGAAACGCCTTAAAAATATTACTACTTGTAAATTCGTTTTGCAATCGACATTGGCAGTGTCAAAAACGCTTTTTCCTAAAGATCCTTTACACATACAAATAAAACAAAATTCCAAAAATTACAACGTTAACGATAGAGGACTGTAGCCTTTCATGATCAATCATTTGAGTCCAGACATGGATTGCGTTTATACTTATCAGCTTGAAACCCCTCCCCCGATCAAATTGACCCCTCTCCTGCTGCAAGTTTACGTTTATCGATACCAGGTTTTGTTCGATCTCGTTACAATTTGCGACGGTATATATAGTGGACGGAATCGTTCATTACCATCAGTGTAATAAAACCAAACAAATATGTCATCGTGACGACGAGCTATACTCTCAAGAACTTGCGTCACATTGCCGAAAAAAACTGAGAAAATCGCAGAAATGTAGAAGTGACCTTTACTAGCACAGAAAAAAAAAGATTGAGTCACAAACGCTTTAAAAGTTGAACAACTAAGCAGAAAGTTTACATGTATTGCAACGACTCAGTAAACGTGAAGAAACTGCATATTAAATCCGCCATTATGTCAATACACTCAACGCACGATTAATCAAACGTGCGGTCTACGATTTTTATACGCTTCTGTTTTCTTGCAATCAGCGAACAGTGTCGAAATTCATGATATAAATTACTGTCGCTCTTAACAGCTGTGAAGTTTTCTCGGCTTTTAGCACCTTCAGCCAGAGATCCGGTTTAGTCGCCCAGTAAGTAAAGATACAGCTATGAAAAATTCACACTGAACCCTGCACACCCTGGTGCAGGGTTCTAACCTAATTTCATTTGAATCATCCTGAATTTGCCCATCGCAAAGTCAATAAAAACGTGAAAATCAGATTCGAAGCTCTATTCCAACCAAACTGGAAATAGAGCAGGGCAACGAGAAACTGAAGTATCGGAAAGTTTCGTTTTTCACATAATTCGATCGCTTCGCTCTGGATTGTGAAAAAAAACCCTGAAAACAAATGTCGGTACATTGCACAATACATTGTTATCATATGGCCACAGTCCCTCTATAGAGGGACTGTGATATGGTTCCGTTTTTGAACGTGACCTTTCACTTGACCTTTCTCGGCTTTGCAACGGACACATTTAAAATAGCTTGCATTTAAAAAAACTTCAAAAGAATTTAACTCTGAAGTGCGCCGCTTGTATCAAATTTCCGACGGTAGCTCTCCACATGTTGTACTCAAAAACAGTATTTGGTTTGTCGATAAACCGCTCAATTGCGTCAACAAAGGCCGAAACAATTTTTACTTTTTCTGGGGTGGCAGCACACTTCAAATAGCGACTGATCTTTGAAGTGGTCTAACTGTTGAGCTTTGTCTGTATAGTAATTATCACGGGCGTGGCATATCTAGAACTTATTTACGTATAAAACCGGGTGAGCTCGATGCCAGGGATCGATATGCAGTGACTACTGCGTTTTTGTTTGCAACCTCACGCCAGAGTGGGTAATCGATCAGTTGCCCCACCCGCAGCTGCTAAACGTCCGGCGTGTTTGGATGATTTGCGCCTGGTTTGTGGGGGTACTGATTTCATTCCGGCGTCGACGTCGACCACCTGCCTGAACTTTCGTGTGTTAATTTTTCTTCACTGCATGGTGTGGATCACAGTCCCGTGTGTGTATCATATAGAGAGACCGTGTTCTGTGTTCACACCTCCGTCCTCCCGTTTGCCACGTTTGTTATCTAATTTGCGCTAGTCCCAGTGAGCCGCAGAAGAAAAATTTGCAAAACTGCGGCGAAAAATGGAAAACAGCCACAATAGGCTATTATCGGCTGTGAATCAGTAGCCTAACATGAGCGACAGTCCCTCCACCAAACGGTCGGGAAACGCTATTGTGAAAATGTGCGAACGAGGGGGATTAGCTGGTTGGATGCGCGTTGCGCTGGCGTTCGCTGTTGACGACGTCACACCAGCTGTAGCGTCCTCTCAAAGAGTGGGTACGGTGGTGTCGTCTTTGACGAAGAAACTAGCCTGAATCGGCCGTAAAGTGTACACCTATTTTGAAACGTCAGTATACTCTCGATAAGCAATATTTCTTGATGTGGAGGGACCGTGCATGGGCGTAGGAACCAGGGGGGGGGGGCAGTCGCCCCCAATATTGGAGTTGAGAGTGCAAAACACCGAAAAAAAGTAAGAAATGTGAATGTCATTAATAGAAAACCACACTTACGTACTATTAATAAACTGCTTCTGCGGCATTTTCGTAACGATTCGACCTGTAATGATTGTTTCATTAAAGATTGTTGAGCTTACTTTCAAATGTACACATTACTTGTTGGTGTAAGGGCGGTTAATCATAAACCAAAACTCAGTGTCCTGTTTTAAATTCAATCTCTTCTTTACTGATCATGACTGATATAGCTTCCAACGGTACCGTCATCTCATACCATGCACACCAAGCAGGCGATAAGAGATGCTTCATGCATCAAGTAAATACCAATTTTTTGCCTGTGCAGTTTTGGTTTGAGATAACCACTTCACAATAATTACTAGGCAAGATGTGAGATTTTATATCAATAGCCCGTACGAAAATAAGTTTTGTACTTGAAGTGGATTACTAGCATGACTATGGTCACATTGGTGGTGCGCTGCTGTGGGAGGATAGCGATCAAAGGCCATCTTGCTTTCATTGCAGTCAGTGGTCGCCACACGATCCCATAAGAGACACCCCACCCCGTCTACCAAGACCGATCATGAATTTTTCGTTAATAAATGAAATGCCGAGTAATTGCACGTGAACATGTATAATATTGCATGGGTAAAAAATGCATAATTATTCAGTTTGTCTTTAAACGTATCTTAAAACTGAATGAAGATTGCAATGACCTGCATGCAGGAATCAGAAATTATTATAAGAGCGGAAAGTCGCAATGCACCTTGGTCGGCGATTTGGCTGATTTTTCTTTTGTTTTCAATTCGATGGTTTCATACACAGTCCCAGTCTTGTAATGCCTCTTTTACCCGCTTTTTCAAAAGTGGGTCGGACCGTAAATAAATGCTGAGATAAAACAATTGTTGGCAAATCTATGTGGCACTGTTTCGCTTGTTGGATCGATTTGCATAGATCCGTTAAACTGAAATTTGGCCTGGATTATGGTCTGGATTAGTATCAACAAGATTGTTAATAACTTATGCCGACCGAGCCAACATTGACTTTGACACATCGAAGAAGCCCTGGTCAACCCCTATAATATGCATTAAGTAATAGAAGTTGCTGGATGAGAGCGGAGACGCTCCGGTAGTCAGGCCGGTGGGCGAAACCACTGTGGTGAAACAGATCTCTCGAAAGCATAATGTCGTGCGTCCCTGCTCGAAAGCAATTCCAAATGGATCATGAGTCAAAACGACAAACTGCCTGATTTTTAAGTCATGACACGGGAATTATGTGATCGGACCACGTAATCGGACTTAGAAAACTTTTTTCACCTTGGTGCCTCGAAATTTCATGTAGCCAAAATTAGGCTGACGGAAATTACAGTCGAGAAACAACTGGCAGATTGTACGAGTCGCAAGATTTTTGACTCTTTTAAAAAATGACACTGTTTAGGCTGGCTATCGAAGTTCGAACGAATGACTAAGTTGTCGACACTATAAACATATCAACGGAAGTAGATTTGTCATAGTTACAAACCGTAAAACGAAAAAGGCTTACTTGCCCTCGTGAAAATGTTAGATGACAGGACGCTTGCCTGTTTCCAGAGAAGTTTGCTTCATTTTTTTCGAAATAGTCAATTGATTTTTTTGAGTCGGTCCGAGAGTACGTTACAGGTGCAGCCAACGAAGCTGTTCATTGAAAAAGCTATTTATACGGCAGTTTTTGTCGAGGAGGGGAATTACACGGCATTTTTGTAGAAAGGGCTATTTATTTTCATATCTCCCCCTGGGCACGGGAGAGCAATTTTTTAGGTTGCGGGTAGCGGAATTTTGTAGGGGAGGGTAGAAATTACTCAGTTGGCCAGGGGCAGGGATAAAGGGAATGGGTAGAGGGGAATTTACATGTGAAATCAGTTATACATCTACCATTTAGATCAATAAGAAATTACCTTCGAAAATAACACTTCATATGGGAGGGGAAACGTCAACAAACAATTCTCAGGGGAGGGTATTTTCGAAACTTTTGGGCTGCAGGAGGGGAAGCAGATAGAATATGTGGGGAGTGGGTAAAAGTCACGGTTTAGCGCTGGAGGGCATTCAGAATTGTTTTCATCTGAAGGGCTAATTGTGAATAGCTTTTTAATTCCCCTCAGAAAATTAAATTAATCAATACATATTTCTAGTCCTATAAAACATATTTTGTAATGAAAACTTCTAATTTTAAAGCAATTATTTCGTTGGCTGCACTTGACGTTACGCGATGTCTGCAACGCGTAGGTCAGCAATGAAATGCCACTGAACATAGATACTTGAGAAATGTGTTTATGCAACGAATAACTAAAGTGAATAGAGAAAATCTAAAAACTTGTAGATGTGTGAATCGATTGGCACAAAATGGTCATTTAGAGACAGGAAGTTGAACAGGCACAATCTAACAAAACAATAGGCAGTGAAAACGGATGGTTTCCATCGTATACGCGGCCACTACGCAATGAATATGGCCCAATGAAACGTCGACGAACCCGGTGTTTCGAACGATTTTAATGCATGAAATAACGGGAGCGAGAAATTTTCGAAAGAGAAACGCAATCGTTTACAGTTATTATCACAAGCTTAGAGTTCGTTTGAGAAACAGATTAGAGGTTGCATTAATCACCCCGTGTTTGAATTGTAAATAAACCACCCTCATTAGCCGTGCTCGTCTCCGATGGGGTCGCTTTTTTACGAATTTCTCATGATTTATAGTATCCGAAAAGGTATTAAACGAAAGTAATGCAGTATTGAGTACTTCATGCACGTTCGTCAAAAATAACTTATACATTCAAAAGTCAATGACTGCGATTTACTTTTTGTGGCTGACATGGGTGTGCACACAAATTCGTGATTTTCTCAGTTCCAATCTGGGCCCCACACGCGTAACTTTTAAAAAGTATAACTTGACTTCGGGTGGACAGATCTTTCTTTATTTTGATCAGCAGACAGACTAAAAACGAGTTTCCAAAACGGCCGGGTATCTCAGATTTTTGATAAAGTTGATAGATCAAGAGAAATCTCACCTGAAGTTATGAAAGGACGGTAATTTATTCAAAACACAGGGTCGTCACTTTCACACGTTATTATACAAAAACTAAAAGGAACTTAAAAATTCTGAAATATCGTTTTTTCCCATGGCTACTCTATTGTTGATTGCAGTTTAAAGATAACCAATCGGTACACTCCCTCTATACCTAGGGAGTGTTCAGTTATTACGGCCGGGGATGGGCCGGCAAAATCTTCTAGCGCAACGGTCAAAATAAGTAAAAAAAAACCTGCCCGTTGCCCTCAAAAATTGATGGGCCCCCTTTTCAAGATGACAAACAAATCATTCATTGTTATTTCCCAGAATAGTTTTGCACACAGAAACTGCTTTTTCAGGGGTGGATACTTATGAAAATCAAATGACACCCCCCTCTGTGGTGTGTGAAAAATACATCAGGTCATTTGGGACCTCTTCAATCAAGACACCCCTTTAAGGGTTTTTCAAGGCAAATTTAACAAGCAAGAATTCGAATTGACTTCTGGACTATCTCTATTAATTTCACTTTGCTATTCCCAATGGGTTTACTCCAATTTTTTCCTGTTTCAGATTTTATTGTAGTCCTGTAGTTGGTAACAGAATGTCACAATATCAACAAGTACATCGTCCTTTTCGCTAGCATTGTTCTATGACATTACTGTTTTTATTATTCTATTTATTTATTATCTTTTTGTGCAGTTTCACTGAGGGACAAACCATTAGAACTTGGGAGGTGGGGTGGTCAACAACGAAAAAAAATCAGAGCAGAAAGTTTGGGGGGAAAATTTCAGACTCCTTTTAAAATTAAAAAAAAAGATATGCAAAAAACAACTGAGGAAAAAAAATTCTGCAAGATTCTGTAAAAAAAATATTTGCACATCTGTTTTCATTAGAAAAAAAAATTGGAAATTTTCAGTTGTAAAAGGAAATTCACTATCCAATCGTGACCATCCCCTCCCAAGATCTAATGGTCCGTCCCTCAGAATGATGAGTTCATCCTCCCCCCCCCCGCACACACACAAACATTTATCACAAGATAAACACAGTCTGAAGGGAAATCTTGCCTCAAAACTCACTGTTACAAATATTAACTGTGACTTTTGTCGTTTTGTATCGCTGGTAAATAACTGTTCCACGAAAGAAAAACAGAGAACATGGATGGCATTGTACAATTGAAATTTACATTTTATTTACAAGTAAATCCCTGAGGAACATGTACAAGATACTGGTGTTATAAGAAGTCATAAAAGGGTCACAACACATGACCGTTTAAATTTTACAAAGAAAAGAACTTACAAGAAAAATTTGTAAGTCAAAAGGCAGGATATAGTAAATTACATGAATAAAATCCCATACATCCTAACACTTCTGTCTGTGATGGTAGCTAATTAGTCAGCTTAAGGGACACTCACTGGACTGCCATACTTATGAGCTGCACTCCTTGTGGGGAGGGACGGTGGCTGAAAAAAAACTGGGTGTTTCTTTGAACTCCTAGCCTTCAAGACTTTGCAATAGCAATGAACTGTACTTTGGCCTTATTATCCTGCAGTTTTACATGCCAATTTTGCTAGTGTTCAATTTAAAGTCTATGTTTGTAAATGAAAGGGATGGGGGCATGCCCTCAGTCAAGTGGCTTTTATAGTGGATATTGTATTACACACTACTGCCGAATCAATTTTATGCTGTCTCACAGGTACATGTACATTCATAATCTAAGACTTTAAATTACAACTCAATAAGCTATATGCTTTTTTGAACAATGAGTTCAATTCATACACTTTGACTATTCACAATGTAAAGAACTGTATAAACTAGCTACATGTACATCTTAAAGTAACCTTTGCCTATATTTTTCAGTATTTTAATTTTGTGTATCAACTATAGCTTATGGTTCAAATCAATGAAATGCCAAGTGTTCAGTTTGTCATCACAGCCTACATGTATATGTGTACAGTCAGCACTGTTATTGTTGAAAATTGAATTCAGGTTTGTACTAGAATTTATTTGTAAAAAGTAACAATAGTCATTACACATACAAACAACCGAACATGTAGGCTGTATACTTAACTTGGCATTTCACAATGCTTTTATGGTGTAACTAAACTATTATTGACACACATAACAAAATTGCTGATAAATTAGTCAAATGTTACAAACTATCTGGGCCCTAACAAACCTGCCACTATCACTTAATTGTGGTAGCTGAAAAATGCATGCTGCTGAAATACACATTTTACAGTATTTCAAAGTCAACAGGAAGTAATGCACTGTTAAGAGGCACAACCACTGATACCGTTTCACCACTGCTTTGGCAATAGGGGAATTTAACCTTGTCCTGAATGCATACACACTGACTGTGTATTCTCTGAATGGGAATGTATTCAGCTCCTTGCACACATTCAATATCAGTGCCCCACACTTCAACATGGTTGTCAAAGTGCACTTTCATTGGGTGTTTTTTGAACCATACCACCTTTGCAAGCATGTGCGAGACTTTCCTTGCTTTGCCCTCTCTATCTAGCAAAATCTGACTTCTTATGATTTGTTGCACAATTCCAGGACGTAGCTCACTACTGGGATTAACTGGACAGTAACCATGCCTATTTTCTTTTCCTGTCCATTTGGCACGAATACAGGCAGAGCGATTATTTCTTGTGTCCTCAATGCTAATCACATTTCCCATGTACGAAACCTTCTTATATGTTTCGACGATTGAAATGACACTCAATATTCTCTCAGTAGGATATAGATTTGTGTACATATCAAGCAAAGTATTTGTTTCATCTGATTCTAAATACAATGTTTTCTCTGGAGACAATGGCACAATACTTTCATCTGCACTAAAATCAATTACGTCAATGTCTTGTGACACAGCAGCTTTATGACTCTGGCAAACATCATTAATGTCAACAACTCTTTCACCTATGACACCTTGCTGTCCATTTAAATTTCCCGACAAAAGTATTGTATGCAACTCTTCATAATTTTCAGGCCAATCAATGTCATTTACCTGCTGGCCCTGAACGAATTTTCTCATTAACTGGACTGTTAGAGATTGCTTGTTAGTGTGGAAATTTCCTAAAATGCCATTATAACGCTCAAATGAAAAGCACCAAAAGCTATACACTGGTCCATAATCAAGTATGCAATCCTTCAAATGAAGATGTAGATGCATATTCATAGTGCAAAATTGAGAACCATATAGTCTCCGAGAAAAGGTACAAAACTGATATAAATAGTTATGTGCCTTACTTATGTCATCAACTGTAACTAATTTGGAACACATAATCTGGCATGCCTTAACATATAAATTCCAGCAATTATAGTGGTCACTAGGTATTACTCCCTTTAATGCATAACTAGAGAAAATCAACACCCAATTCTTCCACTGCTCTGCAGTGAATCCGGAAAACCCAGAAGCAATTTTATGCGGTATTCTACCTATGTTACCAGGTACTTTCAAAGCATCTACCCTATCCTGTATGGTTTCAAAGTGTTCACTTGTTAAGATGTCTTTTTTTTTCCATGTTGCAATCACACGTTTGGCTGTGCCCAGGAGTAAATTGTGCATAGGGTCTATGACATGAAATCTTACTGGGAGATAATACGGTAGTCTATTAAGTTCAGTCCATCTGGCTCCATACTCATTTTCTAGCCTCTTTTGTTCTGCAAGCGTTGATGCATTTTCTACGAGAGATGCAAAGTGGATGTGGTCTTCATCAGTTCTCTTGTGTGTGCTTTCTGGGTTGAATTTGCTGTAATCTGCCTGTTTCCCAAACTCTGGACGTGGAAATTGTTCCAAACATTTACTGCAACCTAAAGACAAAGACAGAGATATATATATTGAGACTGTACTCTCTTTTTCTCAAAACTAATTATTCACGATAAAGATCCCTTTAAAATACACACACGTGATGTATTACTTAAAGCTATAGTGTCTCAATGTGATTGTTTATTGGCGTGGAGACTTAAGTTGAAAGTATCAGACCGATACTTTGAGCCGGAAATCCTCGGTTCCTGTCGGCAGATTAACACTTGTTCAGTTTGCCAGGGAGTTTGTTTACTCACATTACCATTACAGTGACACAAAGAAAGAAACACAAACAAGCATGTTGGACTCTGTAACTCGACTTCACTGTGAATTAAGTGTCGTGTGTTACTGGTAAAAATCGCACACGTTTGAAACTGCTTGTTTGTTACTGTTACTGTAGGTTCATGCCAAGTAAGATTTTCAGGTTTTCGATCGTAACGCAACATGATTGAATGTTAGGAATAACATGTCCAAACTCAGCGGGAATGATAGATCGATTGCACGCTAAGTTGAATTTTAGGAAAAATTGGAGACCTGGAGACACTATAGCTCTAATACAATGTAGCTCCATACATGCATGCAGCCAGGTTGAGTTTTAGGGGAATATTGCACCAATACACACCAAGTGCACCTTAGTTTAGATTTTAAAAACAAATTCCTAACAGAACCAGCCCAATCTATCCAGGTTTTAGTTATGAAGACTTGCAGCCAAGTGAAATTTCTGACTTATTAAGTAACAATGCCATTTACAATGCCATTTACATTTATAATATTCAGCCAGGGAATGCTGATGTGTCCATCATATTGTTCTCTCTAAAGCCAATAATCAATGTGATGACCAACAATTGACATTGTGGATTGCAACATCATTAACAGTGCGTCGCTGGTCTGGTTTTTTAAGCTGAGGCCAAAGTGGCGCGTTCGGTTTGTCTACATGCGACTTCATTTGCGGGTGATGAGATACCAAAGGTCATGATTCAAGACTCGTTATAATTTCATTACTTTTGAAACTATTTTTTTTGCAAATTACCAATGTAATAGAAATTCCTGGTTATAAAAGACATGTCTATAAAATTGTTGATAACCCTAAAATTGTAAGACAAAGTGACTCAAAAAGTGTTGTAAGGCAAAGTGTTTTGGAACACTGATTGCAACACAAAGGTTCACAAGAAAAGAAATGAAATGAAAGAAATATATTTCTATATCAATAGTCAACCATACCATTCAAGTTATGTACTCAAAAAACTCATTTTCAAATAATTTTGCAATTTTTTTGTTAAGGTAGAACGCACCTCGGGGACAGAAATTCGGGCCTTCAAATTTTTTCAATTTTCTTCTGACCTACCACTTGTGGGGGCTCATTTTGAAGCTCTTGGCGAAAGAAAAGTTTTCACCGTCTTAGTTTTTTTGAAAATCGAAAATTTTATTTTTTCCCATAGAGTTTACACAGGGATGGCGGCCATTTTGAATTTCAAATATCGAGAAATCGCAAGATATTTGTCTCTCTAGTACCAAAGTTTGCATGGTGACCCCTGATTTTTATTCTTGCTTTGGTAGGAGAATGGTTCAAAGTTTCACTGAGGAAAATATGGGCAAAAGTTTAAGTCTTTCACTTTCGAGGTGCATATTACCTTAAAGGCAGGTTTGTAGTTCAATGCTGTTGAATGCCATACCATCAGAAATGTACGGTCACTAAGGTCGCGAGAAAGTTGCCTATATTTGAATTACTAAAAGCAGTGTCAAACATGTTATACGTACCACGTAAAGCACCATGGCCCACAAATCCTCCACATTTTCTGCATGCAGGTATATCAGATGACAAGCACATGAGAGCTCCCCTGTAAGTATTTCCGAACAATGTCCCATCACTGAGATGAACTCCTTGCAAGAGTTCCTCTAATTCATCAACCAGAGGTCCCAAGTATGAGTTAATGTTCTTCTTGGCTTCCTTTGGCCCTGGCATAAGTCCAACTAATACAACATTTTCTGAGCTGAAACGTTCCTCTCTTGGTAAATTGTTTATAACCATGTATAGAGCACCAACAGAATACGGACTGTGTTCAAATGGTTGAAACCAATCAACATTTAGAGTAAAGGAGAAGTCATTGTCTGTCCTGAAGAAACCATTGCTCATGAAGTCCTTCCAAACTTGTCCGTCATAAACATCGTGTAAGGCTCCATTTGGGACGTTTCTACTTCGCCATTCATTGCACTTTTTCACGAACTCTGGTCTCCTAACAAAAGTTTCCAGCGTTTCTTTGACACTCTTGTAACAGTATACTTTTAGTGGGTATACATATTCATGTCCATCTTTTGAGCACACCTTTTTCAGAAGAGCTGCATGACATGGCTTTCGCTTTCTTCTTTGGGGGTGGTTTGGATATTTCACAGCAGAACACTTCCGTGGAATTTTCTCTCCTCGTCTATTAACACTGTAGCAGTCCTCAAATTTGTATATAGTATGACACTTTGGGCAAGAAACATACTTTTTAAAGTTGTCTCTGTTGAGACCTAGCAAGTTCCTGACCTTGTAGAGGGATGTTGGAAACACTGATGCAATGTCACTAAGTAATGAATTTTCTAATGCTGCAGATAACATGAAGATAAATTTCTGAATGAATCTCAAAAGGATGGTGATTCCTCTATCTGAAACTCCATACATGTTCTGCCAAATCATAATAAAAAGCAGTACTGCTGTGAAAAGAGGCTGAAATTTCGAGTCTGAAGTGATGTTCTGCTCATGCTCATTGTTGAAATCCATTGCTTCTCTTATGTCAGTGTCTTCCCATTGCTCCTTTTCTATGCCACCATCTTCTTGAGAAAAAGCCTATAAAAACATGAAAATTGTGTCAAGAACATTTTATAGCAATTAGTTTGGAAAAGAAACTGTACGAAAATACTGCCAATAAGATGGTCTCCCTCCCATTTGATCAGAATTGTTTTCTGAAAATTTCAGTCATGAAGCCTATGGTGAACTGCACACACAAAATAATACAGTCTACGGGATTCTTAAATTCTTTGGCCAAAATTTGAAAAATACACCAAGAAAGAAATATGAATTATTTCATGAAATTTAAAAAAATCTGATGAAGTTCACCTCTAAAAACCTCTATACCAAGTTTCTAGTCAGAAGAAATTTAGCCAAAAAGGGGAAAATTGCCCCAATATAAAATAATGGAAATTTCACAATCCAACAAAACAGCTACAAGGCGGCCATATTGGATCGTATCACAACAAAAATTGACGTGCATACATGTATGTATAACATAGGTCTATGTCTTTGTACCAATTTTGAAAGATATCAGACATATTTTTGGTCATGGCTCAAAAATCTGTAAAAAATGGCCTCCATACTGGGTTCTATCACAATAAAAATTAACATGCATGTGCGTGGCATAGGTCTGTGTCATTGTACTGATTTTTCAAGAGATCAGTTGACTATTCTCTGAGTTATGGCTGAAAGACATGAAAAATTGTAACAAAATGGCCAGCAGGCAGACATATCTTATATTGCATCATGAAAGTAATTGATCCTTGTGCAAAGTTTGAAAGAAATTGACCAAGGGATGTCTGAGATATCTGGATGAAAGGACACTCTACATGAACATGTATCTGTTATGCCAATACATGGGATTCTATGGACAGTAAACCAAACAGTCCTCTAACATGGAAAAGTTAATTAATGAAAATTTTGAAAGAAATTGGCCCAGGCTTGAATAAGATATCTATGTGAATGGATGGATAGATGCACGTATGGATATCCAAACCTATAAGTCCCCCCCCCCCGACTTTGTCCATGGAGATTCATAAAATAAATAGTTATGAGTTTAGGTTGTCGGAAAACTCACAGTATGAAAGGGTAAGCAATAGTGGGATTACACACTCAAGTACAATAGAATGTGATCCTATATAGTGGTGGTGACAATTGCCTAAAACATAATTCTTATACACATACCTCGTTTGATGTAGATGATGGTGCATTAAACTCTGGTGAGTTCCATTGTTTATCTTGATCACTCAGATCTTCTATTTCACTCTCAGATGCAGAGTCTCTACACGTAAATTGTTGTTCCTCACCTGATGGAGAGCTGCAAATAAAGAAAAACACAACAACATAAAATAAAGCACTAAAGTAATAATTGACCTTTGCTGTAGATGTAAGATTACCATGAGTGTTGCACCTCAACACCATACAGCATACATGTATGCACAGTCCCTGTAATTATGTGGGTACAGCTTGGGTAATGATAAATGGTAAGAAATCTCAATAGCTATACCAGAGCTGTCATTGTTTTATAACAAGGTTTACACACATTACATTCAAAACTGTGGAAAGAAAAATTCTACTACTGTCTTTTTCATTCCAAGTTTTCTCTTTGAAACATTATTTATTGAGTGTCTGTGGATTGTTTGGGATGTACAATTTCATATCTTTGGGACAGGTCTGGAGGATTTTGGGGAATATGACACCAAATCGATTCCAGCGATCATAATCATTCAAGGCAAGTAAATTACCAGGTCAAATAAAAACAAACACGCAAACAAACAAACAAAAGATCACTGACTAAATCAGTAGTACAATCTTGAACCATTTTACCAGGTGTCCGGAATGGGTAAGCGGACTGAACTAGAGTGACAAAGTTATTGTACGGTAATTCAGCTAGTTGCCAAATTACTGTTCTGAGTCAAAGTCAGGAATGCTGTCTTTCATCATCTGAGTGAGCGATTTATCATATTTAGATAAGATCTCCATATCTACCATGTCAAGTTTATAATAATACTGATCTGCAGGCAGTTGCAAACCAAATTTTTTGACAAACTTGACAAAAATTGCCCCAACATAGAAGATTGTACAGTAGATGTCTTTATGATTTGAGTATGCCTGATTTAGATTTCCCAAAGAAACATAAATTAAAACTGTATGACTAGCAGTAATTTCCAAGAAGCCAATTATAAAATTTTTGAACGAATGGACAAATGACGATGACGGAATGAAACATATCTAGTAAGATGATTGTTGCTGACAGTGGAGAAATTTCCCAAAAGAAGAAATGCTTGAAAAAGTTGCTAGAATGTACCCTGTCAAAAAAAATTATTTCCCAGTGGAGCCTGTCGCACATTAAAAAATTGCCACCTAATTCATCTTCCATATCCCTCCCTCTGAATTATACCGGTAATTTTCAAACAACAGACCCTCGAGGGTCTGTGGTTGAGCCCATATGCCACTACCGAACATGCATGAGAACAAGCTCCCTTACAGTCGCTAACAAAAACCGGTGTCCGTTCTCCACATACAACTCAGAAATCATCAGGGGTGGTAAATTTACATAACACTTCATTATTTACATATTCTTTTGTTATTATAATAATATTCTTTTGCTGGGCTATAACATATGAATATATGTCTCCAAAAACAAAGGGGTGGATATCCTTCCTTTAATAAATCCCCAAGTTGTGGAGAACCCTGAAAACATTTCAATGAAATTCAATGCCACCGTGGAGGTAGTATGGGGGACATACAACCACCTTGATGCGACCAATAAACACAGAAGATTTGTAAACTAAATTTTATAATTATTTGAATCTGCAGGCTCTTTTGTGCATACCAGTATCATTGTCTGTATCTACATTGTGTAATATGTGGTCAAAAGCCATAACTGAAAGGCAAA
The DNA here is from genome assembly GCF_041260155.1 of Ptychodera flava. Taxonomy (NCBI): domain Eukaryota; kingdom Metazoa; phylum Hemichordata; class Enteropneusta; family Ptychoderidae; genus Ptychodera; species Ptychodera flava. Next base: position 16,618 of record NW_027248404.1, read on the forward strand.
ATGAAAATGTATACATAGTTTCATTCATGTACCTACCATTCTCCTGTGCCTTTGCTTACATCAAAACTAGCTCTGAAATCGTCGGTACCATTGCTCGTAGAAGGTACATCTTCCATGTAGGTGTCAACATTTGTTGACATAAAAGGTTCTCGTGATTTGACCACACCGTTGTTTTCTTTCCGCCATATATTTTCTTTCTGGTCGAAGTACAAACGTCGGTGTTCATAATATGCTGACTTCTGTAGCAGTCTGTCACAGTGACCACACCATTTTGATCTGTATGTCCGTTTTCTGTGCTCTCGTGATTTCTCTGCTTCCATACTGTTTTTGCGCGCGGCGAAGTAGGATACTGGATACCGGCGACTATAACTAAAACCGGAGAGGCTTTTAAGACTTTTGAAACTAGAAGCACTACAAAAACCCAAGCTGATTTTTTTTCTTTTTGAGCGACGAAATATGTGCCCTTCACTGCATTTGCAAATTTTCAAAAGTGATTACATGTACCATCTGTACTGCCTAGTTTTTTCATTTATACTCTGGGCATGCGTAGTTTGTGATGACCCTTGACTTTTAGAAAATTGTACTGCTCGGGTCTTTGATTTTTAGTCTGCGCACGCGTAGTTCGTGGTGACCCTTGACTTTTAAAAGATAAACAATCGTATCCTGCAATCGTATGAACAACTCCTCAGTGCTATAGCGGTCGCGAAGCAAACATCTTGTCTCCACTTCGAAAAAAATCTATTACAAAGTGTTCGTTTTGAATCATGAACAGACGAAGGGCACGTTCCGTTAACTTCAATGCGAGAGACGTTATCCACCAGTGCCTAGATGAAAGCGCTGATTCCAGAAGAAGCACCTCGTCAACTTCAAGTTCAAGTTCGAGAACATCAGCCAGCGCCAGCGCCGGTGTCACTGGGAGCAGTCCCATGGATACCGAGCAGTGTGCACGTACACCACACAGGACTCCACTCAGACCGTTTGCTGCTAGCAGTGGCAGTAGCATTGAGAGCACAGTCCAGATGGAATCGACGCCACGATTGCACACAGGCATCACCAGATCAAGACTTGAGTCTTTACAGCCAAACCGCCAATTTCGTGAAGAAGGTAAGTGTTTACGGTTGTTTGCGGCCCTGTTAATTCAGAGTTCCAGTGCAATTTAGTATATAGCTACGACCGGCGACCAAGTCAAACTTTTGGGGCATAGAAGTAAAATTGAGATGATTGAGACTAGAGGGGTCACCAACCTAGGGTATGTGCGCTATGTCTTCAGTACTCGCATTTTACCTCCATGGTACTTGTGTGTGTGTGTGTGTGGGGGGGGGGGGGGGGTCCCCGACTCGGCCCTACATTGCAGATGGACCTGGTACAGTGCAAAATCGTGAAATGGGATGAAAAGTCTACATTTTGGGCAATTGGTGATGTTGAAAATGTACTTTTTCAACAAAGTGCGGGGCCATGGTTCATTCCTGTTGTCAGGTCACAGGCGACCCAATAAGTATTACTGAGTTTTTCACACTATTTTCTCTATCATTTTCTCTTCTTTCTTCATGCTCTGAATGATCGGAATAAATAAAATAAATGGTTTATGTAACCTAACCTAGCCTCTGTGACTCTTTATTTATTTTACACTCCATTACAAGGATCTCATACACACATGCTGTGATTGATTAGTCAACACAACTAATTTGGCTAATCGGTGGACTTATCAGGGATTTTACGGGTTGGTCAACATCGCGAAAGAAAGGAATGGTTCATTAACATCACTATCTTTCCAATGTTGACCAACCTCTGATAAGTTTACAATTAGCATAATTAGTTGTGTTGACTAATTAATTACAGCATGTGTGTATGAGAGATATACGTCCTTGTAATGGAGTGTAAAATAAATAAAGAGTCACAGAGGCTAGGTTAGGTTGTATAAACCATTTATTTTATTTATTCCGATCATTCAGAGCATGAAGAAAGAAGAGAAAATGATAGAGAAAACAGTGTGAAAAACTCAGTAACACTTATGTCACCTGTGGTCAGGTGTTCAACTTCCTGCATCACCAATGACAATGACAAACTATTAAAAGGTGTGAATGCCCCTCAGTTTCATTCAAACTTCCAAACAGTAGACAATGGATTACACCAGTGGCAACAGTGAGGTATGCAGCACCACCTGTTTACAACTCTGCACAAATGAGATAATTTATGCATGTACTTAGTTTATTGAGTATTGATTAGTTTTAATTTGTCACTTTTGTATGTGTTTATTTTTTTCAGAATATAATAATGGTACAGGTGGCTTAACAGCTTTCTCAGCTCTTGCAGCAAGGATGAGAGAGTCATTTGATATAATTAAAGATGAACAGCACATGTTTTTTGACCACATGGAGAAAAAGTTTGATGAATTCTTCGAACGCCATGAGAGAAGTGTCGAAATAACTTCATCAAGACAACCAACAAGGACACCAAATGAATTAAGTGTAAGTACAGAGTATTTGAGTAATGTCAAAACACATGAATGTTGATGTAGCCTTTCCTTGGAAAACCTGCTTACTTTACACTTTGGCATGTTCAAAATTTCTTCAAAGGGCTGTTACCATGTTTTAAAAAAAGTTTTATAAACGTAGCTAAATAACCTGCCTGATTTTTCAGAGGAAAACTCATTTTTTGGGGGCTGTAGTTGCATTCTAGAAACCACACTTTCAGTCAGTAGCAGTTACATTAGCGGATAATGCAATCATTGGTTTCTCATACCCAATCGTTCAGATTGTAAGTGAATGGACATGAAATACAGTATACCTTATGTTATATTCAAGGCCCCACTTGATTATCAGATTTATCTAACAGGAAATTTTAATTAGTTGATAAAAGACAGACAAACTGTTGACAAGCACACATCAACTAATGCAAGAACCAGGGATTGAGGAGGGTGTCTTTAAGAAGGAATTACAAGAAAAAAATTATGTTTGTTAGATTTAATTGGAGGTTTCCTTATCATGGTTTGTGTGATATACAATCCTTTAACTGTTCGCTAAAATGAACCCTGTGCAATTCATTAACTGTTTGCTAAAATGAACCCTGTGGTCAATTCAGTCACAGTGAAACTAGTACTTTATCCAATTTAGACTTGTATTTGCATTGCCGTATCTTGTGGCATCTCAGAGCTGTACAGAACACCACAGCAGCAGTCTTAATTTTGGTGAGCCTATTTTCTAACCAGTATGCAGAAAACTTGAGCCCAGAGAACTCTACATTTCATAGATATACCTCTAAAAACGGCTGTGTGGTAGGTGTGCTGCACATGACATGCAGTTTTTGTGTTGGCAACTTTGATGAACACCATTCTTAGGTAAAAAAGAATGTGGCCAGGGTTGAGTTGTCTGGAAAGCTCACCTACCAGAGTCATTCATGCAGTGATGGGTACATGTGAAAATTCTTCTCAAATCACACATGGTTTTACGAGGGTTGCAACTTTAGCTCTCTCTTGTTCTCTGTGGTGCTATGAACCTCTTATGAATGGAATCTCATAGGTGTTATTTACATTTCTACCCATAGAGGGCACTCAAGAACTTGACAAAGCAAGAAGACCTATCATTCAATCCTGAAGAAAGGTAAGGGGTTTTTACTTTTCCAATAATTTGTTTTGAACATGGAGGTAGGAAGCTTCCTACCTCCATGTTTTGAACAACACCTCAGTGTTACATAACTTAACTTACATGTACCCACAATGCTTTTGTTAAGGGCGGTACCTAGGTAAATGTTACCATGGTTCCCCAGTCATTTTGCTAGGGTTCCCCTTGGTATATAAATGCAGTCATATAAGGGGACATCAGAATTGTTACTCCGGTTCTACAACAATTTACCAATGTTCACTAACCTTTGCAAAAACACTGGCTCAGCTTCTTGAATGATCACAACTTGTCTTATTTGCCTGAACTTTAATTCAATCAGTGTGACCAATATACCAGTTTTTCTTTCAAGTATATGGAGAATGGTGCACATACATGTAGTTGGTATGTTATGGTGACAAAAGTCTTCTTTGTAACAATTAGTAGATACAATATAACGAGCATACAAATTAAAAGAAGTTTATTTTTTTCCTCAGAATAAATTCACAACATAATAGTGGAGTTAGACAAAAACTTATTGATATACTCCGTGAGAAGTATGATGGTTATTCACAACAGGAACATTGCTGTAAGTACTACACGTATATTATAATATTTATATGTATTCCAGTGATACTTTTATCCCACCACTTTTAAAATGCTATCCCTCACCTTAGTGGTAGTTTTTCACAGAAAAAAAGGCTGGAACCTTTTGCTAATGTTTGGCTTTGTTATATTGGTTGTCAAAGCTCAGTACAACTGCAACACAATAGTTTTGAGCCCACAATTGATTTGATATACCAATGTATATGTTATGGTATAAGCTAAAGTGGGGATGGCACCTGTATGTATGTATGTATGTCCGTCAACATCAAAAACTTGAATTGTTGCATGTTTAATCTTGATATTTGGTGTGTAGATGAATCCTGGATTGTAGATTTTATTCAAATGAACATGTCACAACCAAAATTATTCAAATGAAATGAAAAAGATATAATACTCGTAATATAAAATATAAAAATAATCAAAAATCAAATACTCGTAAACCAGATTTGCAGAAATCATGATGTGTATGTGGTTATTTGTGAGCAAATCATTTTCTTGGAAACTTGTAAGAATATCAATATTCCATTTCAAAGAAAAGATTTGTTAGAAAAGTTCATCCTCTCTTTTGAAAATCCATTGCAATGTTTTAGGGTGTTCTACTTAAGAATTGGATGATACATGTATAAGGTTGAAAATTAGCTTTGTTTTACTTATGAGCATATTTGTCATTCTCAAATTTTTTTTCTGAAAATGTACTGTAAACAAAGATAAATTCCTCACTATCTCACATGGAAGAAGTGATGTAGATATGTTGGTAAGGCAAGAAATCAGCCAGGCAAAGCTTACATTATTTGCATGATAATGTGTTTTTTTCTGGCATTTACATGCGGAGTTCAGTCTAGCACATTTTGGCCAGTGATACTGATAGTGATTCTGTGAAAGTACATTATATTCATACTTTGTGTGTGTGTGTGTGCAAGTAGTTTTTAGGGTAATGATTCAGTACTAGTATGTATAACAAAATTCTAATTAAATGTAAGAGACAGCATGTTATAATTGACAATGTTTTTAGACAACTTACACAGTCTCAAGATTACACAGTGTTTATGTAAAACACTAGAGATTCTGGGCAATTTACCCGGCCATATTGCCCAGACACCCTTATCTTTATCAGTCATTGAGACTTTGAGTGTAATGTGTTTAGAGTCTCTCATAAAGAGTAATCAGAAATTAGAGCCAAGTCAATTTTACTGTTGTTCTTATCAGTTTTCACCAGTCAAATTAATAATGTTATAATTTCCACATCACTTGCAGCACACCCAGTAAAACATCTTTGTTGAAAAGCTTCTACATTTATATCTTTCTTATGTTTTTCAGTGGCAGTAACAAGAAGGTACAATACTGAACGAGTTAAATACCGTGAGGGTGAGAATATTGAGTACGGGGAACAGCAGAGGGAACGGCGTAAACTAAGAAGTCGACACCACAAGGTATCAGTATTTATATACTTGTTATTTTTAGTGAAACACTCTTGACCCCTGACCTCTTGTATCATAGCCTAGAATCTCTCTGTGGTCAGCATCAAGCCACACTCAGTCTAGTACTCTGTACCTTACATGTAGTTTAAAACCTTTAACACAAGTGAGAGCCCACACGGGAATTATGTAACCGGCTTTCCCTGGAAGTCAATTATAGAAGATGATTGTCTCTTTATTGATTGGATGTATGATTGTAGTCAAGGTAGAGCTATGTTTATAATTTGATCAGTCGTCTCTGTCTCTCACCCACCAACAATTACCTTCTTCTGTTTGCTTTGATCACTATGAAACATGGTATTTAAATTCCACGATGTGACATTTTTGTTAAAGACAGCTGCTTTTCAGAAAACACTTGTCAAATTGCCCATAAGTTTGGTATGCAGGTCCTTCGATGTAACCTAAGATACATGTACATTAAATTTAAGTGTACTAATCAAATATATATTCCTCTTTTAGATGCTGAAAAGAAGAACTACTGTCGTGATTGAAACAGAAAAGGAACTCTGGGAAAAGGTGACAGCAGAATACATGTCAGATGAGGAAGTACTGGAAAACGGGAAAATATGTGCTCATCGGCCACCATGGAGGAGTACAAGACTTGACAGACTTATTGACGTTTTAAATGAGAGACTTTTATTCAATGAAAAGTCAAAAGAGTACATGAAAAAACGACATTACGGAGAACCATGTAGCAGACCTGTCCCTGCACGAAATAGGAACCCTGCTTTGCTTGGAAATTAAAGCATGGGGTGCTATAGGGACAGCTGCTGCATGTGCGTACCATTATGGTGTGTACATATGATACTTGCCAGCCTACGGATGGGATTTCATTCAAATGAATAGGCCTATCATGACCTCTGAGTGACCTCAATCTTGATAATTTTGGTAGTATGGCATCCTGCAACATTGAGCATTGATCCCTTTTTGTAACTTATTACATCTGTTTGTTCTAGAATGATTGTCTTTGAATGCATAAATTGAATTTTATGATCGACTGTGACAGAGTTTGAACTCAAAATGATCAACTTGTACCAACAAAAAGTCACGATGTATTCAGGTCACACAGGGTCATGAAAGTGGCCCGTTGTATTAATTAGTCTGTTTACTTTGAAAAATGCTGGAAAAATCCCTAAGGAAACCCTTATACAGTGTCTGTCGTTTTAGGAAATATTGTGCAATTTTTATTTTTAAGAATATTTACAATTTTTAGCTCACTTTTGGTATACCAATGTGAGCTTATCGTATAAGCTGAAATTGATGGCATCTTTATATGTCCGTCCACTCAAATATTTTGAGAACAACAGTACCTAAAGACTTGATATTTGGACTGTAGATTCATGATGGGTAAACAGCCTGACTTTTTTTATTTATTTTTCTGATTTCGTTAAAGAATATGCAAATTAAATTTTAAAAATGCCATTTTTGGAAGAAAGTCTTCTCAACAATCACAAGTCTAATTTATTTGAAACTTTTTATAAACATTCCAAGGGATGACCTCTGTCAGATTTGTTCAAATCATGATGAAATTTGCATAATTGTACTTTGGGAGCAATTTTTCCCATATTTGTTCAAAAAATCCTCTCTAAAACCACATGTCCAATTGATTTGAAGGTCGGTTTGAAGGTTCATAGGAGTGACCTCACTCAGGTTTGTTCAAATTATGGTGTAATTTGTATAATTGTATTTTTGGTCAATTTTTGGTCAATTATTGTAAATATTTCATTGGAACAGTATTGTTCAGTGAATAAAAAAAAACGTTATTTTTTTAATTGCATAACAGTTGTATGAACTTAAATTGTTGATGTGTGCAGTGTAACGTGTGAGTATGAGTAAAATGAAAGAATACTAGTATATCATGAGAATACCGGTAATACATTTTAATCAATAATGGTAGATATTGTGCATACCATCCTATGGCAATATGCCTGCACATAATTCTGTAAACACAAAATGGAAGAATGCAGAAAAGATATTAAATATCCGCGCTGTACATTATGTATCAACTTGGTCCTGTTGTTTCCCCATAATAGAACTAACTGCCCCATATCTATTTTCTAAGCATGTCCATGCATCATTACCAGTGTAATTGTTGATGATTGCACTGAAGTAAGGCCTTTTGAAATGGATCTGTCAAAAATAACTTAAAGGATACAGAGGCCATGTTTAGAAGCAGAATACAAGGTTATTTTGGTACACAATTATGAAAATAAAATGATGAGACTTACAAAATGTGCAGGTTACTGTTTCAAGTAAATACCGATTCATGAGAAATTCAAAAAATTAAAAGGAATGACAGCAGAGCAGTGACATTTTATGCGATTTCACGCAAGGTACCATGGGAAAATTTAAGGCAAGAGGGTGGATTCCCATGATCACTAATTTCACGCAGAATCCATTGAAATCCTGCACAGGATTATTCAGGAGACTGTCTTATGGAATCCATTAAAATGCTGTAATGGATTCTGCTGTGGATTCTAAAAGTGTTCCGTATCTAGAAGAATCCATAATTGGATACCTTAGGATTCCCTGAGTACCCACAATGGATATCTCTGGATTCCCCTGGATTCTGATTGAATCCACGGAGGAATCCACAACAATGCTTGATGGATTCAGGCTTTTTCACATAGTGTAACTGTGTGCAAAATAAAGATTAGTGTGCTCAACCTTCTTGCTTCTTTTGATACGAACAGGTTTACATTTACCAAATAGTATCATCTATATAAATCGTAATTTGCATCTATTTTGAACCTTTTTACTGGAATCAGTACAACAAGATTATTTACAGACTTGGAAATCAATACATAGCTTACCCATTATCATGGCTCTCACTTTGGCAGCAACAGCTGGGAGGCCAATTTTATCAAGTGCAGTTATAAGTAAGTCAGAAGAACCCTCCTGGTCCTCGAGCCATTGCGTCAATATGTGTTCTGCCTTTTTGGTAGGCTTGAATTCCTCATAAACTGTACATCATCTTCAGAAATATGCAGTTCTTTCCAAAGAACATTATGATACTCTTCGGGAATAATGTTTGCTATTTCGGAAATCCTGTCCTTGAAGTCTTGTGTAGCTGCAATTAATGATAATACAATTATAAAATCACTGATAAACTTAAAAAAGGGCCTAACTATTAAAAACAATTATCGGTTTATCACAGTTACAACGATTTCTGTAAACAAGACGAAAACAAGAAAAGTAAAATTGCCCAACATTTATGTTTTCCTGTGTAACACAACCAGTTTCATATGGTGGCAGATGCGTAAATCATTAAAAAAATTCAAATCAATGTTTATAAGATTAAAACATCCCTAGTAGTGGTACGAGAATGTCCTTTGGACTCATTGGGATCTGCTCTGCTCCACGATGACCTTTCGACTCCTGATATTGTGTTACATTGGCTTCCGCCTGAATTACAATACAAAGTTAGAGAAACCTAATGTGCCTTTCCTAATTATCACAAGTTAATTTACTTATATACGGCTTTGCAAAAGTTATGATATCTAGGCAATAGCCTGGAAAAATATTGAGGGAAAATTAAAATGCACGACAATCGCTACAAAATTAGTATGATTTCTTGGATCATTTTGACCTAATCAAAGCAAACGATTCCAAGTTTTCTAATCGTCCTTTGACGTGCAGATTTTAATTTTTCCTGCTCTGTATATACCTTCGCTCTTCGGCGCCATATTGAATTACCATATACCTTGAGTGCCGGAAATATCCGGCACAGTTAAATGGGCGTATTTGCTTCGTTTCTGTCCCTAAAAATCCTGTAATTTCGGCGCCTGCACACAGCGCAACTAAGATTGATGTATTCCGATCTGGCCTGAGTGTGATTGCGCCCCAGTTCGTCCGAATATGGCCAAAATCCGGAAGCAAATGTCGTGACCCTTGACCTCGACCCTGAAAGGTCAGGCTGATCACAGAAGCGTCGCGCTGATTGTTTACAGTTTTTTAGAAGTACGGACGATCGCGAAGATGTTTATGGGGTTTTTTTTTAATGAAATGAAATGTTTATTTATTGAAAACAAATGATTTATATGTAAATATGTTCTATTAACAGCAATATTCGTGAATGAAACTAGAGGAAATACAGTGTTTTACTATAAGCCAGTGAAATTTTATAGCAGCCATATTATCAATATGACTGGTCACATGACTGGTCATGTGTTTGGTCATGTGATATGTTCCCTAAAATGTATTTTTAAATATTGTGAAATATTTTTTGATAAATCATAACCATTTTAGATGCATGTTTCTGCAAGGAAGACTTAAAGCAGGTGTTTACAAATATAAAATGTGTTGATTTTCAAATACAGAATCATGTCAGATGCTGATGTTTATGGTTCATTTACTCTGCCTTTTGTGAGAAAAATCTCAAATAGGTACATCTGTTAATAAAGTAAAGGGTAGTAATTATAACATATATGTAAAGACAATGCCATGAAAATTGCAACTGTATTCAAATTTGCATCATTTTATGGATTCAAAACACGTTCTGATGCTTCAAATATTCATATTCTTTGCCAACTCTGGTCACATGACGTGTCATGTGATCAGTCACGTGACCTGGAAATACAAAATTTATGTATGAAAAAGTGGGAAATTTCATGCTGATTCAGAAAATATATGGTTTATTGGTACTTACTTAATTTTATTCTGAGCAGTGTTCATGCAATGACCAAACCCAAGATTTTATGAATATTTACATAAGGGGCCTGGTATATAGGAATACATTGGCCTTGGTAGTCAAGGGGTTAAGTATACACACTGTCGCCTTCTACATCAAATCAAACGTAAGCCAAGTGTCATATATGCTATGTTTTCCATTTTTGATCAAAAAATATCTTTCTCTAAACACTACTGGTCTCAGTAGTGTTTAGAGAAAAAAACTAAATATTTCTGAATAATATGGCAATCCTTCGCTAGCACAGTGAAAGCTATGTCCGCCGATGGTCGACTTACCTTAGCATCGGGCAAGCGCGAGACAATGATTGGCATATTCACTTGACTAAATCAGTATTGCTAATTGCTGGAGACACTTTTTGATGTATCAAAATTTCAACTTGATCATATTAACGAAGAAAAATATACCTGTAAACATTTGCACATCTACTGGATGACGGTAATCAGCGTAAATAAAATACAAATCGTGACAAATAACATGCAATTTGTTAGAATAATTTTGATCAATCCACACCGAAAGGAGTATAAAAAGACTGGTCATGTAATAAATATATAATCACAATGAATTTTTCTCCGTTTGACATAATCGAATACTCGTGTTTTACGCAAAGCCCTACGACACTGCCTTCCCGCTCAAATTACTCACAACAAAATAATTGTATTCACTGTTCCCAGAATCACTGTAAATATCTAAAGACTGGAAAAATGAAACAACGGAAGCCGTTTGAATTCGTGCTTGAGTCAACTACAAAGGAAGGCGTTCGACAAAAGTCTGTTGAACAGGGAACGCGAGCGCCTTGTGGATACGTCAGACCATCGTGGCACGTTTCTTGAAAAGACGACAAATATATATTCGACTGAAAAGTTCCCATGTAGAAATTTTAACCGCCATATTGGATTTATGCGAACAAAATTGTTTGTCCATAATAAAGAAATATAATTGTAACTTTACAATCACTGAAGTAGTCTAAAATACTGTAAGTTTCCTGTTGTCTCCTCATTTTTTCGATTGATTTTGATTAATCTCAGCTGTCAACTGTGTAAGGACACGCACCGGCACTGTACAGTTGCAATTCTGCTTACCCTTTAGATATTCATTAAGACAAGCCTAATAAGGCATTGACAAGGTTCCTTTTAAGAACCCTAACGGATGCATTTCTGACTCCATATTAAGGCTTTGCCGGGTTACCTGTAGTAACCCAATAGGAACCTCATGACCTGTATGTAGGATATATCAAGGGTTTCCTATATTAAACCTGTAAGATTTATATATGATTAATGTAATGTGTACGCATGGTTTGCTATAAGAATAATGAAGTACACTATTGGAACGAATTTGTGCTAATTAGTGAAGTAAGGTTGTTTTAACCTGTAAATGTGAGCTCATCTGTTTTTCTTTTTAAGTTAGACACTTGTTTTGTGAGTAATTTGTAATATTACAAAATTCAGTTGTATGGCATCTAACACTTTTGAGAAAGTTGAAAAATATGTTAACCCAAATATCTCAATAAGATCCAATCGTATTGTACGAGTTATATATGACCAAATTGAGTAATTCAATATTATCTTCCCAGTGTTTCCTATAACAGCCCTGTAGAGGTCCTATACTACCTTTTCCGTGATTGCTGTAAAATTGCAACAAAACTAAACAACTCACAAAGTCTGTATGGTCTTGATATATTGTTTGAACAACCTGTCTCAGTCTTCAGATAGTGTGCTCACTGGGCAAAATGTTTGATATAAAACAATATACATTACTGATTCTGTATATGTGTCAAATACGTTCTGTATACACGTACGTATACTAGTAAAATGCAAAACCATAGTGTACACTTGGCGTGCAAAGATCCGCAACGTATACTTATGATCTGCATAGATGTACTCTACGCATATCAACTTGTTGGAATGTTCCATATACAAAGATGTACGTAACATATGCAATCAATATTGTGTTCCATGTACGTCAATATACGGAATTATATTATATCAGTGCAATCGTGCCAGAGACATAATGTTATGATTGGATGAGAACCGGTTTTAATTTACGAAAGCCATGGTTAAATAAACCATAAAGCACTGCTATCGTTGGCCCCAGAATATGAATATAAAAGTGAAAACGTAAGCAATAAAGGAGAGGGCAGGATTTAGATATCAGAGAAATATTTTGGTAAAAATATAATAAATACATACCAATAAGTACACATTCATTTCATTTTTGGATTAATTAATTAAAGAATTTGCACGACCTAAAAATTGTGTTGTGCTCCCCTTCGATATCGTCTGCAATGTAAACATGGCCGAGTATGCTGCACGAGAGTTAACGGAGAAGGATTTCCTTCAAGAAACTGAGGAATTTGTCCAGCCAATGCAACCAACACGATTTGGTAACTTCAGCGAAGATGACCTTGACAGTATAGAGTTACTGAAAGACGAGAAAGCGACCACAAAGCAGACAACATGGGGCGTAAAACTTCTGCGAGGTGAGTCGATAGATCGGAGATTAATATATCGGTACGGTCACGCACGGTCCCTTCCGTGGGTCACGCCTATGTTTACAAAAAAAAAACGATTACGGTTTTTGACCTTTGACATGACCTCATGACATGTCACTAATCGGTTTCTTAGATTTCAAATTTTTCTAGACTGGCTGATCGAAAAAAAAATGAAAACCCGGCGTTCGAATATCTCTCCCCAGAAGGATTGGCGGTAATTTTGAGGCGATTTTATGCCGAGGCACGAAGCAAGACCGGGGAACGGTACTCCAAATCAAGCCTGACCGGAATCCGTGCTTCAGTCAACCGACATCTGAATTCTCCCCCGTACCATCGCAATGTAAACATCATACGCGATCGAGAATTCAAAGCGGCCAACAACATCTTTGTAGCTCTGTGCAAGCAGCTCAAGGCGGATGGACTTGATTCAACAAAACACAAAACTCCGATATCAACGTACGACTTGAGAAAGTTAGCTTCCAGTGGCGTTTGTCCAGCAGCGACCTCTTGGCATTGAGTCGGAAAGTGTGGTTCAGGTTTCATTTTGGACGCAGGGGCCGAGAGGGATTCAGAAAGCGAGGAAATCTAGTTACCGCGTAAGGGAGAGCTATGATGGAACGAAATTTGTAGAATTTACGTACTCCGAAAAAACGAAAAATCACCCGGACGATGATTTCGAAACGCAAGCCAAAATGTTCGCCACCGGCGGCGAAAATTGCCCCGTTGCAGCATTCGCAAAATATCTATCAAAGTTAAATCCGGGAGAAAATGCATAATTCAGAGGCCTCGCGTCAATGTAAAGCCGGATGACAAAGTATGGTACTGTAATTCACCACTGGGCGAAAATAAATTAGGCTCCATGATGAGAGATATCTCAAAAGCGGCAAATTTGTCGACAATCTACACAAATCACTGTGTCAGGGCAACTGCGTGCACTGTGCTAGATTCTGCTGGAGTTGAGACGAGGCACATCATGTACTTCACGGCCCATAAAAACGAAGCTAGTGTCAGATCTTATACAAACAACTCAACTCTGATCAGAGCCATGGAATGTCTGATATTCTGTCTAAAAACCTGGGTTACCAAACTGAACACTACGGGTTGGTAAGTATTGAAATAGATCGTAATTCTGCTGTCCCTACAGTGGGCAGTGACGTTGCACCGCCTCAAGCTCAAAACACCATCGTGCCCGTGGCATCTCGACAAACTCCTGCAGACTCTAGCATCGCCGCCATTTCAAATACCCACAACCAGAGTGCTGCATCGTTATTTCACAGTTGCACTTTTAGTGGTCCCGTAAATGTCAGTATTATACACAAAAATTGAAGAAAAACACAATCTGTGCACTGCCGATCCATCTCTCGCGTTGCAGCTTATTCTGATATTCAAATATGGCGGCACTAAGTACGCAGGGTTACATAGATGATGTAATTTCATTCACATGATTCAGGTTGTATTCATATGTAAATTTATATTTTATTGAATTGCTTCAGAGTGTTGTACACGCGTGTTGTATTGTTGACAGTTACGTTTGTTTTACTGTATCATTTCAAAATAAATATTCGTTTGACTATGTGATACGAAACTCACAGTTGTGCAAGTCTACGTATATTTTGAGTGTTGGATGTTTCTGGAGAAGGTTAAAATGCTTGTTCTGGGGCCCATTTCATTAAACCACTGTTTTGAGCAAACACCGTTCTCCATAAATATTTGAATGCGGCCCTCTTTTTATCAATATTAATGTCTACAAAAGTAATAACATGAAGTTGATATAATATAATAGCAATAACCCCCCGCTTAGGAAGGGTATACCACTCGATATAGCACAATTCACTCCATATATGCACTCGCCTGCGGCTCGTGCATATATGTCGTGAATTGTGCTATATCTCGTGGTATACCCTTCCTCAGCGGGGGGTTATTGCTAAAATATACTGAACGTATATCACGCATTTTGTTCATTGGCTGATGTTCTAAGACGACAAAAATTCTATCAGAAAACAGGATTATTAGTTTACAGATCAAGTATTGTTCTAATACCAACTGTTTTTTACGGTCAAAAGAGATTAAGTATGTTACTTTTGTTGACATGATTCACCCTGCTGTGTGTATCTTATATCACTACACCTTTGTTTGAAAAGCCTTGAGAAGACGGTTTTATTACAAAATCTTAATTGTTCCTATACTTCACAAAAATCTAAACCTGCAAAAAGCCATATACTCCTCTGGCCCATGAGTCATACCTATTTTCTTTGTTCTTGTTTGTTTTCAAATTCATTACATAAATAAACAATACGTTTTTATCCATTTTCTGAAACTATTAACAAATATTTGATAATTTTACGATAAATGTTACTGTTTGCATATGTTGTCCCGAAGTCATAAATACAGTTCAATACATTAACTTACATTTTGATGGTGCTATATGTAAACAGGAATCCCGAAGATAGTTTATGTAAGTGCATTAATGATCGGCAGTAACTGTGTGCAAAATAAAGATTAGTGTGCTCAACCTTCTTGCTTCTTTTGATACGAACAGGTTTACATTTACCAAATAGTATCATCTATATAAAATCGTAATTTGCATCTATTTTTGAACCTTTTTACTGGAATCAGTACAACAAGATTATTTACAGACTTGGAAATCAATACATAGCTTACCCATTATCATGGCTCTCACTTTGGCAGCAACAGCTGGGAGGCCAATTTTATCAAGTGCAGTTATAAGTAAGTCAGAAGAACCCTCCTGGTCCTCGAGCCATTGCGTCAATATGTGTTCTGCCTTTTTGGTAGGCTTGAATTCCTCATAAAACTGTACATCATCTTCAGAAATATGCAGTTCTTTCCAAAGAACATTATGATACTCTTCGGAATAATGTTTGCTATTTCGGAAATCCTGTCCTTGAAGTCTTGTGTAGCTGCAATTAATGATAATACAATTATAAAATCACTGATAAACTTAAAAAGGGCCTAACTATTAAAAACAATTATCGGTTTATCACAGTTACAACGATTTCTGTAAACAAGACGAAAACAAGAAAAGTAAAATTGCCCAACATTTATGTTTTCCTGTGTAACACAACCAGTTTCATATGGTGGCAGATGCGTAAATCATTAAAAAAATTCAAATCAATGTTTAGAAGATTAAAACATCCCTAGTAGTGGTACGAGAATGTCCTTTGGACCTCATTGGGATCTGCTCTGCTCCACGATGACCTTTCGACTCCTGATATTGTGTTACATTGGCTTCCGCCTGAATTACAATACAAAGTTAGAGAAACCTAATGTGCCTTTCCTAATTATCACAAGTTAATTTACTTATATACGGCTTTGCAAAAGTTATGATATCTAGGCAATAGCCTGGAAAAATATTGAGGGAAAATTTAAAATGCACGACAATCGCTACAAAATAGTATGATTTCTTGGATCATTTTGACCTAATCAAAGCAAACGATTCCAAGTTTTCTAATCGTCCTTTGACGTGCAGATTTTAATTTTTTCCTGCTCTGTATATACCTTCGCTCTTCGGCGCCATATTGAATTACCATATACCTTGAGTGCCGGAAATATCCGGCACAGTTAAATAGACGTATTTGCTTCGTTTTTGTCGCTAAAAATCCCGTAATTTCGGCGCCTGCACACAGCGCAACTAAGATTGATGTATTCCGATCTGGCCTGAGTGTGATTGCGCCCCAGTTCGTCCGAATATGGCCAAAATCCGGAAGCAAATGTCGTGACCCTTGACCTCGACCCTGAAAGGTCAGGCTGATCACTGAAGCGTCGCGCTGATTGTTTACAGTTTTTCACAAGTACGGACGATCGCGAAGATGTTTATGGGGTTTTTTTTAATGAAATGAAATGTTTATTTATTGAAAACAAATGATTTATATGTAAATATGTTCTATTAACAGCAATATTCATGAATGAAACTAGAGGAAATACAGTGTTTACTATAAGCCAGTGAAATTTTATAGCAGCCATATTATCAATATGACTGGTCACATGACTGGTCATGTGTTTGGTCATGTGATATGTTGTTCCCTAAAATGTATTTTTAAATATTGTGAAATATTTTTTGATAAATCATAACCATTTTAGATGCATGTTTCTGCAAGGAAGACTTAAAGCAGGTGTTTACAAATATATAATGTGTTGATTTTCAAATACAGAATCATGTCAGATGCTGATGTTTATGGTTCATTTACTCTGCCTTTTGTGAGAAAAATCTCAAATAGGTACATCTGTTAATAAAGTAAAGGGTAGTAATTATAACATATATGTAAAGACAATGCCATGAAAATTGCAACTGTATTCAAATTTGCATCATTTTATGGATTCAAAACACGTTCTGATGCTTCAAATATTCATATTCTTTGCCAACTCTGGTCACATGACGTGTCATGTGATCAGTCACGTGACCTGGAAATACAAAATTTATGTATGAAAAAGTGGGAAATTTCATGCTGATTCAGAAAATATATGGTTTATTGGTACTTACTTAATTTTTATTCTGAGCAGTGTTCATGCAATGACCAAACCCAAGATTTTATGAATATTTACATAAGGGGCCTGGTATATAGGAATACATTGGCCTTGGTAGTCAAGGGGTTAAGTATACACACTGTCGCCTTCTACATCAAATCAAACGTAAGCCAAGTGTCATATATGCTATGTTTTCCATTTTTGATCAAAAAATATCTTTCTCTAAACACTACTGGTCTCAGTAGTGTTTAGAGAAAAAAACTAAATATTTCTGAATAATATGGCAATCCTTCGCTAGCACAGTGAAAGCTATGTCCGCCGATGGTCGACTTACCTTAGCATCGGGCAAGCGCGAGACAATGATTGGCATATTCACTTGACTAAATCAGTATTGCTAATTGCTGGAGACACTTTTTGATGTATCAAAATTTCAACTTGATCATATTAACGAAGAAAATATACCTGTAAACATTTGCACATCTACTGGATGACGGTAATCAGCGTAAATAAAATACAAATCGTGACAAATAACATGCAATTTGTTAGAATAATTTTGATCAATCCACACCGAAAGGAGTATAAAAAGACTGGTCATGTAATAAATATATAATCACAATGAATTTTTCTCCGTTTGACATAATCGAATACTCGTGTTTTACGCAAAGCCCTACGAAACTGCCTTCCCGCTCAAATTACTCACAACAAAACTAATTGTATTCACTGTTCCCAGAATCACTGTAAATATCTAAAGACTGGAAAAATGAAACAACGGAAGCCGTTTGAATTTCGTGCTTGAGTCAACTACAAAGGAAGGCGTCCGACAAAAGTCTGTTGAACAGGGACGCGAGCGCCTTGTGGATACGTCAGACCATCGTGGCACGTTTCTTGAAAAGACGACAAATATATATTCGACTGAAAAGTTCCCATGTAGAAATTTTAACCGCCATATTGGATTTATGCGAACAAAATTGTTTGTCCATAATAAAGAAATATAATTGTAACTTTACAATCACTGAAGTAGTCTAAAATACTGTAAGTTTCCTGTTGTCTCCTCATTTTTTCGATTGATTTTGATTAATCTCAGCTGTCAACTGTGTAAGGACACGCACCGGCACTGTACAGTTGCAATTCTGCCTTACCCTTTAGATATTCATTAAGACAAGCCTAATAAGGCATTGACAAGGTTCCTTTTAAGAACCCTAACGGATGCATTTCTGACTCCATATTAAGGCTTTGCCGGGTTACCTGTAGTAACCCAATAGGAACCTCATGACCTGTATGTAGGATATATCAAGGGTTTCCTATATTAAACCTGTAAGATTTATATATGATTAATGTAATGTGTACGCATGGTTTGCTATAAGAATAATGAAGTACACTATTGGAACGAATTTGTGCTAATTAGTGAAGTAAGGTTGTTTTAACCTGTAAATGTGAGCTCATCTGTTTTTCTTTTAAGTTAGACACTTGTTTTTGTGAGTAATTTGTAATATTACAAAATTCAGTTGTATGGCATCTAACACTTTTGAGAAAGTTGAAAATATGTTAACCCAAATATCTCAATAAGATCCAATCGTATTGTACGAGTTATATATGACCAAATTGAGTAATTCAATATTATCTTCCCAGTGTTTCCTATAACAGCCCTGTAGAGGTCCTATACTACCTTTTCCGTGATTGCTGTAAAATTGCAACAAAACTAAACAACTCACAAAGTCTGTATGGTCTTGATATATTGTTTGAACAACCTGTCTCAGTCTTCAGATAGTGTGCTCACTGGGCAAAATGTTTGATATAAAACAATATACATATACTGATTCTGTATATGTGTCAAATACGTTCTGTATACACGTACGTATACTAGTAAAATGCAAAACCATAGTGTACACTTGGCGTGCAAAGATCCGCAACGTATACTTATGATCTGCATAGATGTACTCTACGCATATCAACTTGTTGGAATGTTCCATATACAAAGATGTACGTAACATATGCAATCAATATTGTGTTCCATGTACGTCAATATACGGAATTATATTATATCAGTGCAATCGTGCCAGAGACATAATGTTATGATTGGATGAGAACCGGTTTTAATTTACGAAAGCCATGGTTAAATAAACCATGAAGCACTGCTATCGTTGGCCCCAGAATATAAATATAAAAGTGAAAACGTAAGCAAATAAAGGAGAGGGCAGGATTTAGATATCAGAGAAATATTTCGGTAAAAATATAATAAATACATACCAATAAGTACACATTCATTTCATTTTTGGATTAATTAATTAAAGAATTTGCACGACCTAAAAATTGTGTTGTGCTCCCCTTCGATATCGTCTGCAATGTAAACATGGCCGAGTATGCTGCACGAGAGTTAACGGAGAAGGATTTCCTTCAAGAACTGAGGAATTTGTCCACCCAATGCAACAACACGATTTGGTAACTTCAGCGAAGATGACCTTGACAGTATAGAGTTACTGAAAGACGAGAAAGCGACCACAAAGCAGACAACATGGGGCGTAAAACTTCTGCGAGGTGAGTCGATAGATCGGAGATTAATATATCGGTACGGTCACGCACGGTCCCTTCCGTGGGTCACGCCTATGTTTACAAAAAAAAACGATTACGGTTTTTGACCTTTTGACATGACCTCATGACATGTCACTAATCGGTTTCTTAGATTTCAAATTTTTCTAGACTGGCTGATCGAAAAAAAAATGAAAACCCGGCGTTCGAATATCTCTCCCCAGAAGGATTGGCGGTAATTTTGAGGCGATTTTATGCCGAGGCACGAAGCAAGACCGGGGAACGGTACTCCAAATCAAGCCTGACCGGAATCCGTGCTTCAGTCAACCGACATCTGAATTCTCCCCCGTACCATCGCAATGTAAACATCATACGCGATCGAGAATTCAAAGCGGCCAACAACATCTTTGTAGCTCTGTGCAAGCAGCTCAAGGCGGATGGACTTGATTCAACAAAACACAAAACTCCGATATCAACGTACGACTTGAGAAAGTTAGCTTCCAGTGGCGTTTTGTCCAGCAGCGACCTCTTGGCATTGAGTCGGAAAGTGTGGTTCAGGTTTCATTTTGGACGCAGGGCCGAGAGGGATTCAGAAAGCTGAGGAAATCTAGTTACCGCGTAAGGGAGAGCTATGATGGAACGAAATTTGTAGAATTTACGTACTCCGAAAAAACGAAAAATCACCCGGACGATGATTTCGAAACGCAAGCCAAAATGTTCGCCACCGGCGGCGAAAATTGCCCGTTGCAGCATTCGCAAAATATCTATCAAAGTTAAATCCGGGAGAAAATGCATAATTTCAGAGGCCTCGCGTCAATGTAAAGCCGGATGACAAAGTATGGTACTGTAATTCACCACTGGGCGAAAATAAATTAGGCTCCATGATGAGAGATATCTCAAAAGCGGCAAATTTGTCGACAATCTACACAAATCACTGTGTCAGGGCAACTGCGTGCACTGTGCTAGATTCTGCTGGAGTTGAGACGAGGCACATCATGTACTTCACGGCCCATAAAAACGAAGCTAGTGTCAGATCTTATACAAACAAACTCAACTCTGATCAGAGCCATGGAATGTCTGATATTCTGTCTAAAAACCTGGGTTACCAAACTGAACACTACGGGTTGGTAAGTATTGAAATAGATCGTAATTCTGCTGTCCCTACAGTGGGCAGTGACGTTGCACCGCCTCAAGCTCAAAACACCATCGTGCCCGTGGCATCTCGACAAACTCCTGCAGACTCTAGCATCGCCGCCATTTCAAATACCCACAACCAGAGTGCTGCATCGTTATTTCACAGTTGCACTTTTAGTGGTCCCGTAAATGTCAGTATTATACACAAAAATTGAAGAAAAACACAATCTGTGCACTGCCGATCCATCTCTCGCGTTGCAGCTTATTCTGATATTCAAATATGGCGGCACTAAGTACGCAGGGTTACATAGATGATGTAATTTCATTCACATGATTCAGGTTGTATTCATATGTAAATTTATATTTTATTGAATTGCTTTCAGAGTGTTGTACACGCGTGTTGTATTGTTGACAGTTACGTTTGTTTTACTGTATCATTTCAAAATAAATATTCGTTTGACTATGTGATACGAAACTCACAGTTGTGCAAGTCTACGTATATTTGAGTGTTGGATGTTTCTGGAGAAGGTTAAAATGCTTGTTCTGGGGCCCATTTCATTAAACCACTGTTTGAGCAAACACCGTTCTCCATAAATATTTGAATGCGGCCCTCTTTTTATCAATATTAATGTCTACAAAAGTAATAACATGAAGTTGATATAATATAATAGCAATAACCCCCCGCTTAGGAAGGGTATACCACTCGATATAGCACAATTCACTCCATATATGCACTCGCCTGCGGCTCGTGCATATATGTCGTGAATTGTGCTATATCTCGTGGTATACCCTTCCTCAGCGGGGGGTTATTGCTAAAATATACTGAACGTATATCACGCATTTTGTTCATTGGCTGATGTTCTAAGACGACAAAAATTCTATCAGAAAACAGGATTATTAGTTTACAGATCAAGTATTGTTCTAATACCAACTGTTTTTTACGGTCAAAAAGAGATTAAGTATGTTACTTTTGTTGACATGATTCACCCTGCTGTGTGTATCTTATATCACTACACCTTTGTTTGAAAAGCCTTGAGAAGACGGTTTTATTACAAAATCTTAATTGTTCCTATACTTCACAAAAATCTAAACCTGCAAAAAGCCATATACTCCTCTGGCCCATGAGTCATACCTATTTTCTTTGTTCTTGTTTGTTTTCAAATTCATTACATAAATAAACAATACGTTTTTATCCATTTTCTGAACTATTAACAAATATTTGATAATTTTACGATAAATGTTACTGTTTGCATATGTTGTCCCGAAGTCATAAATACAGTTCAATACATTAACTTACATTTTGATGGTGCTATATGTAAAACAGGAATCCCGAAGATAGTTTATGTAAGTGCATTAATGATCGGCAGTAACTGTGTGCAAAATAAAGATTAGTGTGCTCAACCTTCTTGCTTCTTTTGATACGAACAGGTTTACATTTACCAAATAGTATCATCTATATAAAATCGTAATTTGCATCTATTTTTGAACCTTTTTACTGGAATCAGTACAACAAGATTATTTACAGACTTGGAAATCAATACATAGCTTACCCATTATCATGGCTCTCACTTTGGCAGCAACAGCTGGGAGGCCAATTTTATCAAGTGCAGTTATAAGTAAGTCAGAAGAACCCTCCTGGTCCTCGAGCCATTGCGTCAATATGTTTTCTGCCTTTTTGGTAGGCTTGAATTCCTCATAAAACTGTACATCATCTTCAGAAATATGCAGTTCTTTCCAAAGAACATTATGATACTCTTCGGGAATAATGTTTGCTATTTCGGAAATCCTGTCCTTGAAGTCTTGTGTAGCTGCAATTAATGATAATACAATTATAAAATCACTGATAAACTTAAAAAGGGCCTAACTATTAAAAACAATTATCGGTTTATCACAGTTACAACGATTTCTGTAAACAAGACGAAAACAAGAAAAGTAAAATTGCCCAACATTTATGTTTTCCTGTGTAACACAACCAGTTTCATATGGTGGCAGATGCGTAAATCATTAAAAAAATCAAATCAATGTTTAGAAGATTAAAACATCCCTAGTAGTGGTACGAGAATGTCCTTTGGACCTCATTGGGATCTGCTCTGCTCCACGATGACCTTTCGACTCCTGATATTGTTTACATTGGCTTCCGCCTGAATTACAATACAAAGTTAGAGAAACCTAATGTGCCTTTCCTAATATCACAAGTTAATTTACTTATATACGGCTTTGCAAAAGTTATGATATCTAGGCAATAGCCTGGAAAAATATTGAGGGAAAATTTAAAATGCACGACAATCGCTACAAAATTAGTATGATTTCTTGGATCATTTTGACCTAATCAAAGCAAACGATTCCAAGTTTTCTAATCGTCCTTTGACGTGCAGATTTTAATTTTTTCCTGCTCTGTATATACCTTCGCTCTTCGGCGCCATATTGAATTACCATATACCTTGAGTGCCGGAAATATCCGGCACAGTTAAATAGACGTATTTGCTTCGTTTTTGTCGCTAAAAATCCCGTAATTTCGGCGCCTGCACACAGCGCAACTAAGATTGATGTATTCCGATCTGGCCTGAGTGTGATTGCGCCCCAGTTCGTCCGAATATGGCCAAAATCCGGAAGCAAATGTCGTGACCCTTGACCTCGACCCTGAAAGGTCAGGCTGATCACTGAAGCGTCGCGCTGATTGTTTACAGTTTTTCACAAGTACGGACGATCGCGAAGATGTTTATGGGGTTTTTTTAATGAAATGAAATGTTTATTTATTGAAAACAAATGATTTATATGTAAATATGTTCTATTAAAAGCAATATTCATGAATGAAACTAGAGGAAATACAGTGTTTTACTATAAGCCAGTGAAATTTTATAGCAGCCATATTATCAATATGACTGGTCACATGACTGGTCATGTGTTTGGTCATGTGATATGTTATTCCGTAAAATGCATTTTTAAATATTGTGAAATATTTTTTGATAAATCATAACCATTTTAGATGCATGTTTCTGCAAGGAAGACTTAAAGCAGGTGTTTACAAATATAAAATGTGTTGATTTTCAAATACAGAATCATGTCAGATGCTGATGTTTATGGTTCATTTACTCTGCCTTTTGTGAGAAAAATCTCAAATAGGTACATCTGTTAATAAAGTAAAGGGTAGTAATTATAACATATATGTAAAGACAATGCCATGAAAATTGCAACTGTATTCAAATTTGCATCATTTTATGGATTCAAAACACGTTCTGATGCTTCAAATATTCATATTCTTTGCCAACTCTGGTCACATGACGTGTCATGTGATCAGTCACGTGACCTGGAAATACAAAATTTATGTATGAAAAAGTGGGAAATTTCATGCTGATTCAGAAAATATATGGTTTATTGGTACTTACTTAATTTTTATTCTGAGCAGTGTTCATGCAATGACCAAACCCAAGATTTTATGAATATTTACATAAGGGGCCTGGTATATAGGAATACATTGGCCTTGGTAGTCAAGGGGTTAAGTATACACACTGTCGCCTTCTACATCAAATCAAACGTAAGCCAAGTGTCATATATGCTATGTTTTCCATTTTTGATCAAAAAATATCTTTCTCTAAACACTACTGGTCTCAGTAGTGTTTAGAGAAAAAAACTAAATATTTCTGAATAATATGGCAATCCTTCGCTAGCACAGTGAAAGCTATGTCCGCCGATGGTCGACTTACCTTAGCATCGGGCAAGCGCGAGACAATGATTGGCATATTCACTTGACTAAATCAGTATTGCTAATTGCTGGAGACACTTTTGATGTATCAAAATTTCAACTTGATCATATTAACGAAGAAAATATACCTGTAAACATTTGCACATCTACTGGATGACGGTAATCAGCGTAAATAAAATACAAATCGTGACAAATAACATGCAATTTGTTAGAATAATTTGATCAATCCACACCGAAAGGAGTATAAAAAGACTGGTCATGTATAAATATATAATCACAATGAATTTTCTCCGTTTGACATAATCGAATACTCGTGTTTTACGCAAAGCCCTACGAAACTGCCTTCCCGCTCAAATTACTCACAACAAAACTAATTGTATTCACTGTTCCCAGAATCACTGTAAATATCTAAAGACTGGAAAAATGAAACAACGGAAGCCGTTTGAATTTCGTGCTTGAGTCAACTACAAAGGAAGGCGTCCGACAAAAGTCTGTTGAACAGGGAACGCGAGCGCCTTGTGGATACGTCAGACCATCGTGGCACGTTTCTTGAAAAGACGACAAATATATATTCGACTGAAAAGTTCCCATGTAGAAATTTTAACCGCCATATTGGATTTATGCGAACAAAATTGTTTGTCCATAATAAAGAAATATAATTGTAACTTTACAATCACTGAAGTAGTCTAAAATATGTAAGTTTCCTGTTGTCTCCTCATTTTTTCGATTGATTTTGATTAATCTCAGCTGTCAACTGTGTAAGGACACGCACCGGCACTGTACAGTTGCAATTCTGCCTTACCCTTTAGATATTCATTAAGACAAGCCTAATAAGGCATTGACAAGGTTCCTTTTAAGAACCCTAACGGATGCATTTCTGACTCCATATTAAGGCTTTGCCGGGTTACCTGTAGTAACCCAATAGGAACCTCATGACCTGTATGTAGGATATATCAAGGGTTCCTATATTAAACCTGTAAGATTTATATATGATTAATGTATGTGTACGCATGGTTTGCTATAAGATAATGAAGTACACTATTGGAACGAATTTGTGCTAATTAGTGAAGTAAGGTTGTTTTAACCTGTAAATGTGAGCTCATCTGTTTTTCTTTTTAAGTTAGACACTTGTTTTTGTGAGTAATTTGTAATATTACAAAATTCAGTTGTATGGCATCTAACACTTTTGAGAAAGTTGAAAAATATGTTAACCCAAATATCTCAATAAGATCCAATCGTATTGTACGAGTTATATATGACCAAATTGAGTAATTCAATATTATCTTCCCAGTGTTTCCTATAACAGCCCTGTAGAGGTCCTATACTACCTTTTCCGTGATTGCTGTAAAATTGCAACAAAACTAAACAACTCACAAAGTCTGTATGGTCTTGATATATTGTTTGAACAACCTGTCTCAGTCTTCAGATAGTGTGCTCACTGGGCAAAATGTTTGATATAAAACAATATACATATACTGATTCTGTATATGTGTCAAATACGTTCTGTATACACGTACGTATACTAGTAAAATGCAAAACCATAGTGTACACTTGGCGTGCAAAGATCCGCAACGTATACTTATGATCTGCATAGATGTACTCTACGCATATCAACTTGTTGGAATGTTCCATATACAAAGATGTACGTAACATATGCAATCAATATTGTGTTCCATGTACGTCAATATACGGAATATATTATATCAGTGCAATCGTGCCAGAGACATAATGTTATGATTGGATGAGAACCGGTTTTAATTTACGAAAGCCATGGTTAAATAAACCATAAAGCACTGCTATCGTTGGCCCCAGAATATGAATATAAAAGTGAAAACGTAAGCAAATAAAGGAGAGGGCAGGATTTAGATATCAGAAAATATTTTGGTAAAATATAATAAATACATACCAATAAGTACACATTCATTTCATTTTTGGATTAATTAATTAAAGAATTTTGCACGACCTAAAAATTGTGTTGTGCTCCCCTTTGATATCGTCTGCAATGTAAACATGGCCGAGTGTTGTATTGTTGACAGTGACGTTTGTTTTACTGTATCATTTCAAAATAAATATTCGTTTGACTATGTGATACGAAACTCACAGTTGTGCAAGTCTACGTATATTTTGAGTGTTGGATGTTTCTGGAGAAGGTTAAAATGCTTGTTCTGGGGCCCCTTTCATTAAACCACTGTTTTGAGCAAACACCGTTCTCCATAAATATTGAATGCGGCCCTCTTTTTATCAATATTAATGTCTACAAAAGTAATAACATGAAGTTGATATAATATAATAGCAATACCCCCCGCTTAGGAAGGGTATACCACTCGATATAGCACAATTCACTCCATATATGCACTCGCCTGCGGCTCGTGCATAAGCTTATATGTCGTGAATTGTGCTATATCTCATGATATACCCTTCCTCAGCGGGGGTTATTGCTTAAATATACTGAACGTATATCATGCATTTTGTTCATTGGCAGATATTCTAAGACGACAAAAATTCTATCAGAAAACAGGATTATTAGTTTACAGATCAAGTATTGTTCTAATACCAACTGTTTTTTACGGTCAAAAAGAGATTAAGTATGTTACTTTTGTTGACATGATTCACCCTGCTGTGTGTATCTTATATCACTACACCTTTGTTTGAAAAGCCTTGAGAAGACGGTTTTATTACAAAATCTTAATTGTTCCTATACTTCACAAAAATCTAAACCTGCAAAAAAAAAGCCATATACTCCTCTGGCCATGAGTCATACCTATTTTCTTTGTTCTTGTTTGTTTTCAAATTCATTACATAAATAAACAATACGTTTTTATCCATTTTCTGAACTATTAACAAATATTTGATAATTTTACGATAAATGTTACTGTTTGCATATGTTGTCCCGAAGTCATAAATACAGTTCAATACATTAACTTACATTTTGATGGTGCTATATGTAAAACATGAATCCCGAAGATAGTTTATGTAAGTGCATTAATGATCGGCAGTAACTGTGTGCAAAATAAAGATTAGGTGCTCAACCTTCTTGCTTCTTTTGATACGAACAGGTTTACATTTACCAAATAGTATCATCTATATAAAATCGTAATTTGCATCTATTTTTGAACCTTTTTACTGGAATCAGTACAACAAGATTATTTACAGACTTGGAAATCAATACATAGCTTACCCATTATCATGGCTCTCACTTTGGCAGCAACAGCTGGGAGGCCAATTTTATCAAGTGCAGTTATAAGTAAGTCAGAAGAACCCTCCTGGTCCTCGAGCCATTGCGTCAATATGTGTTCTGCCTTTTTGGTAGGCTTGAATTCCTCAAATACTGTACATCATCTTCAGAAATATGCAGTTCTTTCCAAAGAACATTATGATACTCTTCGGGAATAATGTTTGCTATTTCGGAAATCCTGTCCTTGAAGTCTTGTGTAGCTGCAATTAATGATAATACAATTATAAAATCACTGATAAACTTAAAAAAGGGCCTAACTATTAAAAACAATTATCGGTTTATCACAGTTACAACGATTTCTGTAAACAAGACGAAAACAAGAAAAGTAAAATTGCCCAACATTTATGTTTTCCTGTGTAACACAACCAGTTTCATATGGTGGCAGATGCGTAAATCATTAAAAAAATTAAATCAATGTTTATAAGATTAAAGCATCCCTAGTAGTGGTACGAGAATGTCCTTTGGACCTCATTGGGATCTGCTCTGCTCCACGATGACCTTTCGACTCCTGATATTGTGTTACATTGGCTTCCGCCTGAATTACAATACAAAGTTAGAGAAACCTAATGTGCCTTTCCTAATTATCACAAGTTAATTTACTTATATACGGCTTTGCAAAAGTTTGATATCTAGGCAATAGCCTGGAAAAATATTGAGGGAAAATTTAAAATGCACGACAATCGCGCTACAAAATTAGGATGATTTCTTGGATCATTTTGACCTAATCAAAGCAAACGATTCCAAGTTTTCTAATCGTCCTTTGACGTGCAGATTTTAATTTTTTCCTGCTCTGTATATACCTTCGCTCTTCGGATTGTAAAGTCTATCTTTAGATTTGAGCATAGCCCGGAAGTACCGGAATACAAGTTGGGCACAAATATTGAAAAGTCACATTTTCAGATTAAAGCTACAAGCAGCGTTGATGGGCAAAAGCTCTTCCAATTACTTCACAAAGGTACCAGAATGATAATAATTAACACACTTATGCCAATCGGTGCTTTCCTCCCATTAAACTTAAAGGCTGTAGCACTCGTGGTTGTTGATTTATAGGCGTATTAAGAAATCATGGTCGATACCGTCTGGGTCTCATAAAGATTTTGGCAAAAATTTTAAGATCTCTATCTCTATTGGTTGGCTCAGAAAAAGATATATGCATATTTAATAAGGGACTAGACGTGATGCCTTTAGGTAGATAATTCCATCGAATATGGAGGCAGTGGCATTTTCGGTTACTGATATAAAAGGGTATTTGTGAAATTGCGATCAAAGACTTTCTTGTCAAATGACGTTTTGGAGAAGAGTTTTGTTCCCATATTCAATACTCTTTACAAACATTAGACCTCGAGTTCTATTGGCAGGCTCAAAATGAAAAATGCACATGATCAATGAAGTACAGGATGAGGTGCAATGACGTCGCCTCACATACTGAATATGAAGGTTGTAGATCTCGTGGTTACACGTTTATAGGCATATCTGCTGTAGCAGTTCAAAGATCATCTAAGTCGCATAATATTATGTCAAAAATTGTCCCTGTGTCGAAAAAATATATGACCTCTATCTCGATTCGAGAAAAGCATACGGGACAAACGTCTTGACACAGAGGTCCAACCCAAGCGATGCACTGGTATCACATGAACGCGGCTCGTGTTGCGGTTTGGTTGTGCAGTCTAGGTAATTGATACCTTTTAAAGTACGCGTTTCCAGACCGGTAGAAAGAGAGACTGTGCTTACATACGGATAGAATCCTTTTCGGTTATACTGTGTTTCAACATGATACAGGTGCAGCTAAAATTTTGCAATTTTTCATACAAAAGAGACACACACATCATTATTTCTGATTAAAGAAGGTCTAAGAAAACATGTTATACACTTTGATGTTCTACTCTGAGATTTTCAATTTGATTTTGCTGGCACATGATGACACAGCCAGCAAATGTGCTGGAGTATCTTTGTACTTTAGAAGATTGTTTTCTGACCGAACACTGAAAGCCATAGTATGATTTGCGACATAGATTAAAGATGTGGGAAAGGACTTAATAAATTAAAAAAATGTGTAGGCTCAAATCGTTTAATGCATTTATGTGCATACAGACGGCAGTGCCAGTATACCAGTCTAACACAGAATAGTAACTGTAAATAATAGGTCTGCACCTGGAAATCCTTGTGCTTTTAGACACTGCCTTCCCGCTCAAATAACTGACAACAAACCAATTGTATTGACTGTCCGCAGAATCACTGTAAATACCTAAAGACTGGAAAAATGAAGCAACGGAAGCCGTTTGAATTGCGGGCTTGAGTTAACTGCAAAGGAAGGCGTCCGACAAAAGTCTGTTGAACAGTGAACGTGAGCGCCTTGTGGATACGTAAGGCCATTCTGTCACGTTACTGTAATAGACGACAAATACATATTTGGCCAAAAAGATCCTTTGTAGAATATTGACGGCCATATTGGATTCATACGAAATAACAAAGGGCCTATGTAAAACAATTAACCACAAAAATTGTTTGTCCATGATAAATTAGTATAATTTTAACTTTATCTGTTACCTTTAGTAACTCAATAGGACCTTACGACTTTTATGTAGAATATATGATTGCTAAATCAATTATGTAGGGTTTCCTATATGAAACCTGTACAATCATATTATGTAGGTCATTTTCCCCCACACTCATGACCTGAGTTTAATTAGTCTAGAACATTCTCAAGGTCACTGTCCTTCACGACCTCACGACCTTGAATTCAATTAGTCATGTTTGGAATGTTCTGGAAATTTAATTAGTTGTGTAAGAGAGATAATTTTAGAGCAGTAATTAGCATGTCAATAAAAGTTCTAGATTGTTCTTATATGCTCTTATATAACCACATGAGTATAAATAGGGGACTGGCACAGCTTGCAGTCAGACATTTGGGATCGTGTCTCTTGCGTGTTACTTCAAGTCTTTGGAAACTCCAGGTGTATTATTTTCAAGACAAATGAAGACCTTCACTGCCACGCTAGAAGTTATTCTGTTATTTTCAACCTCAAGCCTGCAAGCACGACAAAGGACTACATTGGTCTGCCTCACTGTCGACTTTGGAGCTTTGCCATCCCAGCTGAAATAAGTAGCCTGTACACTTTTACAGTTTGTATTCTATACCTGACACAGCAATTTCTTTTTTTGTAATAAATTTCGTGCTTAGTTAACCTTTTGTTCGTTTTCTATCATGTAACAAAATTGGGGCTCGTCCGGGATACGAATATTTTGAGCCATTTGACAGCATTTTGCCGGCCGTTTCAAAACTACTGTATATTGTGTGAACTCAGCGGAAATTAATCATGGCGGAATTCAAACCAGAAGAATTTTGGAGGACCTTGATCAGGACACATCTGATTCCCTCAGAAAAGACAACCTCATTGCACTGGCCGATTTCCTTAAAGTAGAAGTTAAAAGATCTATGAGCAAGAGGGAAATTCAGTACAATATTGTTAAATATTTAGTAAGAGTAGGCAAATTTGAGGAATTCATCTTACAAGATAATGAGAGTAGAAATGAAACGTTTAGAGCTTGGACAGACAGGAAATTTCTTCCCTTCAGACAATTTTGACACAACTAAGCATTTCAGGTTAGTACAGCCCCCCCCCCCCCTCAAAGAAAAGGATGTTGCTCAGAGTCTGAATTGGTCTAAGAAGTGCTGGTCTATGCTTTTGCAAAGTGCTTTGGTGGGTAAAGCCAGAGAAGTTTAGATTCAGTTGTCAGTACGGCAGACTTCAGATTATGATTTTGTGAAGGAATTGATTCTCAAGGGCTATGAGTTGGTGCCTGAAGCTTACCGTCCGAAATTTAGGGATTGTGAGAAGGCGAAGGATCAAACTTATGTTGAATTTGCTCGAATAAAAGAACAACTGTTTGATCTTTAGTGTTCTTCTGAGAAAATCTGTTAGGATCATGACAAATTACATCAACTTATATTGACTGAGGAATTTAAAAGGTGCATTCGGAGTGACATCAAGACATTTATCAATGAACAAAACACAGATTCATTAGAGGTTGCTGCACGTTTGGCCAATGATTATTCATTGATCCATAAATCTTCATTTCATATCGTAACAATGCAGGTAAATTTAACTCCTCCTTTTCATCCAAGAATTTTTCTAAGGAGAGTAGAAAATCAAATGACAAGAGTTCACAGAGTTCAAGCTATACTCCCACATCATGAGATCCCAAGTCTCAATCTCCTTCTGGCAAATAGTTTGGTACACTTTTTTGTAATCTTGAAGGAAAGACGGCCATTTAGTGTCAGATTGTTTAAAATTGAAGAGAAAACGTGAAGGTCAAAGTAGTTAAAGTGGATCTAAGCCCACCGGCTTTATTGCTTCATCATCTTAATTAGAGTCTAATAATGTGTGCAACACATTTCTGCGCGGTTTAACCCTCTTATCGCCAATTAATGGGGTCAACGTAATTCTTCTCAAGATAGCATTATGGGTATTTTCGAGCCATGTATGGTTTTATATACTTTCTAGTGATTTGTGTTTTGCTACCCTGTCAAAATTTTAAGAGATACCGGGGTGTCCCAATCTCTTTTGTTGGCGGATACCCTGCCGTTTTCTGAAAAGTCATTTTTTGGTTCTAAAGTTAATTAATGGGTAGGTTGTTATGACAACATTCCTGGTTCTTTCCACAATGTCTGTTTGTCTTCGGACTTTGTTTCTTGACCTGAGACTTTAGGTATTGGGCCTTTTTTGCCTTTTGAAGATCTCACCTCCTCCTTGGAAACGACCTTGCTGGGGACAAGGTCATTACTAATCCACTTGTGACTGATAAACCTAATTTAGATCTGGACCACAGCCAATTGAAGAGGAAATATCAAATAAAACTTCTGAGAATCAAAATAGTCTCAAAAAATGATGTCACAGATGTTGACCTAAATGACACCTTTCTTAGTCAGGTGTTCGGTACGGATCATTACGTTATCCCTCGTAAATTTGAAACTTCCTGTAAAACTTCCTCTTACCAAGGTCAGACATTTTCAAGATCAAATCTCATTGCTGAACAACACAAAGACCAAGATATTTTGCTTGTTTGATAGGGCTGATGACGAAGGGAAAATGTCAGATAGTCCTGTTTCCTATTATACAAAATATGGTATTCTAATGCTTAAACGGATATCTCCAGATGTCTTGGTTGATGACGATTTGCCTATAAAACATCAAACTGTGGTTCCAAAGCCCTATCGTGCTGAAATATTAAGCCTGGCCCATGAAACCCCTTGGCTGATCATTTAGGAGTCAGGAAAACTTACATAAAATACTCAGTCACTTTATTGCCCTAATCTCACGCAGGATGTCGCACATTTTTGTAAAACTTTTCACATTCTCAAATCGTAGGAAAACCAAATGAGACCATTCCAAAGGCCCCTTACAGCCAATTCCAGCATTTCAGGAACCGTTTAGTAGGATACTTATATACTGTTTTAGGCACCCACCAAAGACAAGATCAGGAAATGAGTACATGTTGACAATAGTGTACATGTACTCAGTTCCCAGAAGCCATACCACTGAGAAACATTTAAGACAAAGACTATAGTGAAAGATTTAGTCAAATTTTTCACTTTATTCGGCCTCCCTAAATGTGTCCAGTCCGATCAAGAATCCAACTTTAGGTATGGAATTTTCCAACAAGTAATAAATCAGCTAGGCATTAAACAGTATAGGTCATCCGCCTATCACCAGAAAGTCAGGGTGTTGTTGAGACATTTCATTAAACTTTGAAAAATATGATTAGGACCTACTGTTTTGACACAAAGAAGCAGTGGTATGAAGGAATTCATTTTCTGTTCTTTGCTGTGGAGAGTCGATTCAAGAGTCTCTTGGTTCCAGCCCATTTGAACTTGTATTTGGACATAGAGTCTGTGGCCCACTTAAGCTCTTAAAGAGAAATTCCTATCAGATGATGATGATTGACTGAATATGTTACAATATGTTTCAGATTTTTGTACAAAACTCTCTAAGGCATGTGAATTAGCCAGAGAAAACTTTGAGTCATCTCAGCAGTCAATAAAAAACAAATACGATAAAAGCATCTCAAAACGAGACTTTGAACCAGGTCAAAAAGTTCTTGTTCTTCTTCCGGTTCCTGGGAAACCACTCAATGCTCGTTACTTTGGGCCATATCTAATCGAAAAGAAATTGAACTATTTTAATGAAATCATAATAACACCTGACATGCCAAAACAAAAACAGCTATGTCACATAATATGCTTAAGCCATATTTGGATAGGGATAATCCTACTATAACTCAGCCTGTCAGTGCAGTCAGTTCAAACCATTATGAAGTAGCGATAGTGAAAGTGACTTTAGTGAAAATACCCTTCATTCAAAACTTGGCTCGGTCCAGAATTAAGAAATCCTTGAAAATCTTGAGTCTACAAAGTTGGCACACCTCAAGCCATCACAACAGCAACAGTAATCCTATGGAACAAGATCAAATACTGACCGAATCCACAAAAGCGAAATATCTTTGGGAATAAGTCAAATATTTGCCGAAAATGACTTTATTGTACTCACTAGTAAAGGTAACAGGAAATCGCCATGCCAACTTTATGCCAAATGCAGTGCCATTTCAAGTTTTCCAATACCAATGAAAAGGACAGTCATGGTATCGATCATCCTGTTCGCTACTTTTAAAAATTCCTCTCATATTTTTATAAATTTATAATGAGTGTGTTTGAACCAAATTTACAAGTCTTTAATCAATACTGTCTGGTTTTACTCAATGGTTTACGGTCAGTCATACGTCTTTTACACATGCGTCAAGGAAGGACATGTTTATGAAACTGCTGGCGTGTTATGTTTTGATTGGCGTGAAGCAGTGTTTCTGGCCTGAGAGCTCACAAAGTAACTATGGTTACTACGCGACTGGCAATATGATGCAATCTCGTCGTATTTTGTAATTATCAACCACAAACAAAGCCTCCAAAAGTTTAACACCTTTGAAGCTCATTTTAATATGAAAAAGCCAATAATCTACCGAGACGACCATGGAACAAAAGGCATGCAGGCATTGCCACTCTGTCTATGTTCCTCTGTGGTTAAACTAATTCTATCTGTAATAAGTAACCCAACTTTATGCAGTTTTTTTACTGTAACAGTTACTATCTTCTCTTAAAAAAAAACATGTATCATTTATTAGACAGCAGCCCGTAATAGTTTTTGATAATGCAATGTACATAAAGTCCACGGGACTAGGCACGACTAGCGCATGGCTACATTCCTAGCTCCTTATCGTCAATGTATTCTGCGGAATTTGAATTGTATTCTGTTTCTTTAAGCTTGAATATGACAATAAAATAATGATGATGATGATGGTGATGATGATAATAATGATGATGATGATGATGATGATGATGATGATGATGATGATGAATGGAGAAATTCAATATTTTTCCCTAGTGTTCCCTATAACAGCCCTGTGGTGGTCCTATACGACTTTTTCCGGGATTGCTGGAAAATTACATAAAAACTACACAACTCACAAAGTCTGTCCGGTCTTGATATGTTATTTCGACGACCTGTCTCAATCTTCAGATAGTGTGCAGATGTTCTAAGACAGCATAAATCCTATTTGAAAACAGGGTTATCTTTACAGATCAAGTATTGTTCTAATACCAGCCATTTTTCGGTCGAATAAAAATTTAGTCTGTTACTTTTGTTGACATGAGTCACCCTGTACTGTGTATCTTATATCACTACAACTTTGTTTGTAAAAGCCTTGCAAAGACGGTTTTATAACTAAATCGTTATTGTTCTCATACGTCACAAAAATCTAAATTTGCAACAAGCCATTTACTCCTCTGGACCATGAGTCATTCCTATTTTCTTTATCCGTGTTGTTTATGAAATTCATTACATAATATACAATACTTTTTATCCATTTCCCAAATTGTTAACCAATATTTGATACTTTTACGATAAATGTTACTGTTTGCATATATTTTCTGGAGGTCATAAGTACGGAAATACATTGATTTACTTTTTGATAGTGCTATATGCAAAACAGGAATCCTGAAGATAGTTTATGTAAGTGCATTAATGATCGGCAGTAACTGTGTGCAAAATAAAGATTAGTGTGCTCAACCTTCTTGCTTCTTTTGATACGAACAGGTTTCATTTTACCAAATAGTATCTTCTATATAAAATCGTGATTTGCATCTATTGTTGTACCTTTTTATTGGAATCAGTACAACAAGATTATTTACAGACTTGGAAATCAATACATAGCTTACCCATTATCATTGCTCTCACTTGGCAGCAACAGCTGGGAGGCCAATTTTATCAAGTGCAGTTATAAGTAAGTCAGAAGAATCCTCCTGGTCCTCAAGCCATTGCGTCAATATGTATTCTGCCTTTTTGTAGGTTTGAAATCCTCAAAAACCTGTATATGATCTTCAGAAATATGAAGTATCTTCCAAAGAACATCATGATGCTCTTCAGGAATAATGTTTGCTATTTCGAAATACTGTCCTTGAAGTCTTGTGTAACTGACATTTATGATAATACAAATATTAAATAGCCGATAAACTGTTTAAAGGACCTAACTATTTTAGAAAAACATCTCTCGGCTTATCACTGTTAAAATGAATTGTGTCAACAAGAAGAATCAAGGAAGTAAAATTGCTTAAAATTTTTGTTTTCCTGGTAACACAACGATATTAATATGGTGACCACACCGGACAACCATTAAAAACTTTTAAATAGGCATTGTTTATAAAGATTATGACACCGTAGCCCCAGTAGAGGTACGAGAATGCCTTATGGACCCATTCGGATCTTCTCTGCTGCACGATGACCTTTCGACTTCTGATATTTCATTACATTGACGTCTAAACCTTTACCGCCTGAATTACAATACAAGGCGTATACCATAGAGTTAGAAAGTTAGGTAAAGCCTAATGTGCCTTTCTAAATTTCACAAATTCATTTACTTATATGTAATAACAATACGTGTATTTCTGCATTATATGGTTCGGCCCTTATATGTTTATCAAACACAGTGTCAATCAGTTATATAAAACACGTTTGAAAAGAATGTTAAAGTGCGACATATTTTCTCAAAATCACACTTTGAGTCTAATTTTGAAAGAGTGAAAAATAAAAAATGTTGTAAATCAAGGTATTTTATTTTTTATAAACAGAGGCGAATTAACCGGTATCTTGCGACTTAATTCCATTATACCTTTGCTTTAAAATCAAATTTTACTCTCTGAAACTTTAAAATTACCACCTTTTCTGCTATCAGGACCGGCGGTGGCTGCTGTTGCCCGCCATCTTGTAATCACACCAATCATGCCCTGGGCCATGATTGCTGTGATTGTCAATCCTGATTGTTATTGGGTCTATTCGAACGCAAAACCACAATCATGATTGGCCAATCACGATCATGATCGTATTATCGAACACGCCCCGGATTTAACCTATTCGTCTCGTCTGCCGTTCTGGCTATCGACCCGATGATCGTGTCGATAAGCAAGGAAAAACACCTTATCGACACGATCATGATAACTTGCCATTGAATGCAATTTGTACACTTATGTCAACATTTTGCTTTATCAAATGGTCTCAAATGTACGGCTTTTGTGTTGTAATAAAGTTTTCTCGTGTGACAAAAAGTGTGTGTATTCCATAATTTAGCCTTAGGCCCACGTATTCAATTGACAATTGATTGCTGACATTGCTTGCTAAATCCAATAGCCGTTTTATGGTAAACTACCAATCAAATCTTGTTCGCTATCTCAATATTTCACGTTTTTGAGACTCAAACTGCCAAAAGCTGTGTTAGCGTAACAAACGAAATCGCAGCTTAAAAGAGACAACAATACTTCTTTTATTAATATAGAGAAGTCATGGCGATCAAGATAATCTGCGCCCATACCAAGCGCGTTCTCTTCCCACTCGCGCTCTGGTGTTTTTTTCTTCTTCTTTATTATTATGTCACTTACTTTGTAATTTTTCTCTTCTCTCCCCTACTCTTCTTCCCATTTTTTCTCTTTCCTCGCTAAATTAATTGCATTTAACAATCTTCGCCGATCCACTACATTTGCTAACTCGACGAGGCATTAACATTACGATTATTTGCTGTGTTTGATGATCATGAAAAAACAAAGCCAAATGATCGCGTTGATTATAAGATTTTCACGCTTATTTGCACGATCATCGTGCAAATAAGGAGAAAAAATTTCGTATAGACGCTATCATTGTGTCAATAAGTAAGAAAAACTGCGGATTTTTACGATCATCGTGCAAATAAGAGGAAAATACTTCTTATAGACACGATCATCGTGTCGGTATGTGTTGTTCTTTATCAACACGACGATCGTGTCTATAAGAGGCATTTTCCGCTTATTTGCACGATGATCGTTCAAATAAGCGGTGAAAGTTTATAATCGACACTATGATCGTGTCTATAGAAAAAATGCTTTATAGACACTATGATCGTGGCTGTAATCAGTATTTTCTCTTATCTACACGGTCATCGTGTCGAATACGGAATTTTCGACTTACCGGCATGATGATAGTTCAAATAACCGAAAAATGCGTCTCATCGACACGATCATCGTGTCAATAATAAAAACCGGACACTCTTATTGACAAGATCATCGTGTAAGAAAAACCACGCTGTGGACACGATCATCGTGTAGGTAAAGCATTTTTGTCTATAGATACCATGATCGTGTCGATAGGTGCTACCCTCGTCTGCCGGGCATTTGAGTTCGTGCGCGTGAAATCAGTCACTCGCTAGGTGGGTCTCTCGTGCACTCGCAGAACTCGACCATTCTGTTATAAAACGAAATTAGTCCAGACAGAAATGAGTATCTACGCAAAAAGCTTGATTCCTAACCTTACTGTGCAAATTTCAGGAAATCCATAATGGACGGAGTTTACGGTGCTCGCTGTTTTGGTGAGTGACTGATTGTTGAACTATGTATAGGGCTGTGATAGTGGCTAACTGCTATACTCGGAATTTGGGATATAGTTTCATGTCGTTCTCATCTGTGATTTGCTTTGTAAATGTCAGCTCCTTTTGGAATGTACAAAAGAAGTGTGACAAATTTTGGAATAGTTTGTGACATGAGCATTGCAAAGATATAATTTACACGAGAGATGTTCGAGAACATAGCCGGAAGAAGTGAAACAGTGAGTTGACTTGTTTACTAAAATACTAGCATCGATTCCATCATATTGGGTTAGCGATAGGGGTTGTGGGGGATGGCGAGTTGTTCCTGTGCAAATGTAACACTTGCCATTTCAACACCGTATCAACATGTAATTTGATCATAGACACACAGTGAATCAGAAGAAGTGTTTTCACCAAAAGCTGAATGGTGGGAATATTATTTCTGTACGTCATGTAGTGTGGATGCCAGATCTTTCGATATATCTAATCTATGTCCGCTCGCCCTGTGCAATGAGACATGGTGAATGATATAGATATTGATTCTGTAATATCTCTCACTGCATGAAAACGCTATAATACTTACTGTATTAGCATGGATTATTTCCTGTATTTTAGCTGAATAGTGCATATACAGGTGAATACAGTTAATAATCCATTGCTTGTATTCAGAAAGCCGGTATTCATGTGGATTCATGTGAATTCACCTGTATTATTCTATAATACAGGCAACTCATTAATGTGAATTAATATGTATTATTGCGTTTTCATGCAGTGTAAAGAAACTATTGTTGTATAATTAATGGTTTACAGTACAGGTATGTACCTATGAACTAAACGCACAGGTGCAGTATATAAAATTAATGTGTAGAGCATATATAATGGTCCCAGGAATCCTGACAATTGTGGATCATCTTTAAGCGAATATTAGAATTTATCTGTTCCGCGAAATTATGATGTGCATGAAAGAAATATCACATATTGTGAATCGGGTGTGATTTATCAAATAACAGCCAAATGATAGGTTTACTCTCAGCTTAATGTGGCACTCCCACTTTTTAACATTTTAAAACACACTTTTAATGCCAACGGACGGTATTTGACATGGCGACTGCTTACGGATCGCGAGATATCGATAAAAACATGTCATATCCCGAGCGTATTTTTCACATCCCGAAGTTTTACGATCGTTTCTGATTATGACCCGAAATGCCCCAAATGTTTGTTATTGTGCTGATGGACGATATTCTAGGAAGTCCGTATTAAGTTCAAACGACGCAATTAATTTACCTCTCATTGCGAAGCCTCTATATACAGCATTATGCATTTACTTCCAGTCAGTTTTTTTAAAAACTTCTCCTTAGTTTTTGTCGTTTTCGTTATTCTAAATCAGTTGTACTACATTTTTAACCATAGATTTCAGATTTTTACATGTAAAATATTAGCCGCCTCTGATGACTACATTTTGTCGTCTGCCACACAGTTACGTGCGGTTCGATCAATAGCGGGCGCCACGTGTATGAGTCTATGGATACCACGCGGCGGCCGGCATGTATCAACCAAGCGTAACTGTGCTAGTCACCTATGCGAATTCTGGTGGAATCAGCAAACTTTGTTTTTCGTTTTTTTGCCAAGTCAGTAAGACTCGGCTTTTTTCCCGAGGTCATGACCGATCACCGACGCGAGTGGTACTGTGGCGTACAGCACCATCAGCGTAGACTCGTACTCCGCAGCTTAGTATACAATTGCCCCAGTGCCGAACGTTCGATGTTCGGCAGCTGAATTTAGGTGGGCCATCGGAATTCAAACTTTTTACTTTTTTGTGGACATGTTTCTATCGATATCTCGCGATCCGCGCGCAGTTGGCATTAAAAAATGTGTTTTAAAAAGTTACCAAGAGGGAGTGCCACTTTAATATCCCGATGATTTTAATATTGAAATTCTTGTGTAAACATTTGTCAAAGTGAAGAGATAAAATGGGTGAATACAAATTATTGCATTTTACTCCCCGTGACATCAATGCTGCAAGCAAAATAAAAATAGTAATATGTTTACACATACATTTATGCAAGTATATAAGAAAATATAGTCCCTGATGACAGTATTCCTTGGCTGGAATGTCAATTTTTCATCTATTTTAAGGGAACACTATCCATAGTTGTTACACGTTCTATATTTTATTTGAAGGCCATTGAAATTGAAACTTTATGTAAACATGGCACAATAAATATATCTACTAAAAATATATTACTTTGATATAGATCGACCAAGAAGTAAAAAATTAACAACAGTATTTTTGTGTCATGTGACCCCTGATGATTAAGCCATACAAGTCAAGTCTCATAGCTCCATGTCTCATGAGTGAACATGTCCTGAAATGATATTAGATGGCTGTTGATATAGACATTGAAATACTGAGAAGTAAGGCTACATTTTCATAATAAGGCTGATATGTCAAGAAAAGCTTCATTAAATTTGTTCAAACTTGGCATAGATATTGAGCTAATGTTGCTTTAAAACTAGATAGTCTCATTTTTAAATTTTTGGAGTGATCAAACCTTTTTATGTGGGGTCTTTTAAAAAAATGATATATCTGCCACCAAATAGTTGCCATGGAAACAGGCTACACAAGTATAAAAATCACTTTCATTATTTACAGCCTATGAAAAAACGTTTTTAGAAAGTTTTGTGGTATTTCAAGCAATTCTTAATGGCATTTGACTAAAATTGATAATTAATACCAAAATGGTTACTGTAGAAACTGGCTGCCTATGTATAAATATCACTTTATTGATAAAAACCAATGAAAACTGTTTTTGAAAGTTTTGTTGCATTCTAAGCCATTTTCAATGACATTTGACAATAATTGATATTTTGAATCCAAAATGGTTGCCATGGAAACAGGCTGCATGAGTATTAAAACCACTTGTTTATTATAACACATTAAAAAAACTTTTTTCGAAATGTTTTTGCATTTTAAGTCGTTTTCAATGGCATTTGATTAAAAAATGGGTATTTTTAACCATAAAATGGTTGCCATGGAAACATTCTGTATCAAAACGGATATCATTTCATTCGTTACGACCTGAACTTCACCCATGTTTATATTTTTCGAGAAAAATGACCTAATATCTTTCGGATTATGATAATTCTTTCAATCTTTATTTAAATATATATTGACTAGCTCAGAATTAGGTATGTGCTTAATTATAGGCATATAGGCGAAATTGAGGTCAAATGTCATCCTGGTCACGTGACATTTTGCGAAAATTCTTTGCTCTCATACTTTTCGCAATGTACATAAATCAGACCCCTTGCTCTATTGGCTAGCTCAGAATTAGGTATGTGCTGAATTTATTTGCATATTGGCGAAATTGAGGCGTAGTAGTAGTAGTAGTAGTAGTTAGTAGTAGTAGTAGTAGTAGTAGTAGTAGTAGTAATAGTATTGATATTTGTCTTGTTGCTGAGGCTTATAAAAGTGTTAGTTACTCTTCCTTGAGTATGTGTTTGTCATTTGGTATTGTTGTCCTTAGGTCCATCACACCAGTTAAATATGTCGATCACAACGCTTGCAGTTGCAATCGCCAAGACCAATCAAATATTTGCCTCACACAACCAAACGTCAAATTCACTTGCAAAAACACGCTATCATATACAAAAAAGCAAACAGCGAGATATGAATTATGAGTAGAGTTGCTTTCACTTTATTGTATGTAAGTAAACAAAGGCGATACAAAATATTTCTCTTTGTGTCATTGCTTTGGTTTATTCCTAATCAATTTTAATCTTTTGTTCAAATATCCAACTTAATTTGTTTGGGTTATATCTTTGGCTGTGGCTAAACATTTTATATACAAATTTGACACGACCTTAGAATAGGCGTAAAAAGAAAAGTAAGCGGAGCATGAACACTGCAACTACGAAGAAGGAGAATAACACTGACTAGAAACGCGGCACGCCGTTGATGTCATGATCGTCTCGATAAACTATGTCATTTTCATATTAAAACTAGCTTCACAGCTGTCAGACTTCTTGAAGACTTTGTGCAAAATTGATAATTAGATGAGATTATGTGAAATGTAGGACGAGATTTCCCACAGTCCTGTTCCTGGCGCCCTTTCGATGCAAAGGCAAACAAACATAGTTGGGTGCGTCAGTCAGCAAGCCCTCCTATTTTTCATGAGCTTGAAGACGAACTCCAAATTGACGAACATTCAGGCAGTAGCTTTGACAGTGAACTTTCAGACAGTAGCTTTGACAGTGATCTTGATCTATCTTTTCGAAAGAAAGCGATAAGACGTTGTAGATATCAAGTTGTTGACAAACTGGGAACTGATGTCATGCTAACAGAAAAGTACGATTACTTTCATTTTCAGGCGTGAATTAAAGAGTTTTGACTCGCAAGCAAACACCTGATGTGCCTAGAATTTTCCTCGGGAAAAGACGAAAGAAACCAAGTACCAATCCGTTAAATCATAAGCAATGCACTCGGCCTCTTCTTGTGATTTTGACAAGGCATTGGTATCGAACTGCCTGTTGCAATCATGTTTACTTTGCGTTGCTTTCAAGGCCGAAACACTGCTTCACGCCAATCGAAACATAACACGCCAGCAGTTTCATAAACACTTCCTCCCATGACGAACTTGTAGGAGACAATATGACTGATCGTAAACCATTCGGTAAAATCTGACAGTATCGATCGAAGACTTTCAAATTTGGTCCAAACACACTTATTATATATTCATAAAAAAGTGGGAAGAATTTGAAAATCGTCATACCAGCCTCCCCGAATCTCGAACTTTCTCCCGTTTACGCCAGGCACGCCACTTCCATTCAGCACTAAACGACAATACTAACATGAACTTTCCCAGAAATACTTTCACTTAAAATCGGCGAATATCTGGAAACTACCGAAGTGTGCCTTTCGGAACTCTTCGAAAGCTGAGTTGAAGGCAGTGATCACCTTCCTGTTGTGAGACGTGCAAGGAGGAAATCACACAACCGCTTCATACCTTGAACAATACCCGTTTCTCGTCCGTTTTTCTCCTTGTCCAAGCTGCTCTTAAAGAACTTGTGAGAGAATCAACATCTTTTAATGCATTAGAAAGCTCAAGTACATATACAAAGAGATTAAAATTTATGACTGCTGAAAAACATGAAATAAATACTTTTTTTCGCCAAATTATGATGATTT
Organism: Ptychodera flava; assembly: GCF_041260155.1. NCBI lineage: Eukaryota > Metazoa > Hemichordata > Enteropneusta > Ptychoderidae > Ptychodera > Ptychodera flava. The sequence continues at coordinate 60,679 of NW_027248404.1, forward strand.
TAAAGAGCCCGCCTAAAGCTCATAGGGGCTTTTTTGCAATATCGCAAATCCGGAAGTGATGCACACGCAGTGCATTGTGGAGGCGAAGCCTATCCGAGACCATAGACGTCCTTAGAATTTGGAAGATACCTCCTACAAATGTAAACCATGCGTAATCGGTGTGTTGCGGTAGGGTGCTCACAGTGTTCAAGTGACGCTGTTTCGTTATTCAAGTTCCTAAACAGACTCAGGATTGTTGGAAATTTTGGCTATGCAAGTGCAAAATATCCCGGTGCAAAAGGATCGGTGAAGGATCAAAGTTTGTCTGAGGAGAATATTTGTAAAAATCAGTCATATTTTTAAGAGTCTGACAAAATATATCCACTTCCGTTCGCAAGTTTCGAGTTTCTCTGTTTTCGTTTTGTACTCAATATGGAAGGTTTGTATCTATATAGACTACACCAATGCCTGAACTTTCGAGGCACAGAGTACACACGTACTATCGAGCACGACGTTATAGTGTTTGCATTGTGATTCAGTCGATTTTTTATCTTGAAAATCATGTAACTTTGTCGGAGTAAAATTTTCTAGGCCTATGCAACCTTTGAAATCGTGTATAACTTCACGCAAGGTGCGTGTTGTGTGAGATCATATGACATCTGCTTCATACACGTTCCTCGCGCCTCGGTCACGCGACCGATGACTAGAAACGTTTGACAGCTCGCCCGCAGCATATGGATATATTTCAAAAGTTGTTCAGAAGTTTAAACATGGAATTTTTGTGGAAAACTCCTCTTATTTTATAAATATGAATTCTTGGCTTGTGCATGTGATATGTATGTTATTTCCTAATATTGTTCTCCGTTCGGCTCGTAAAATACAGTGTCGTAATGACCGTATCACCACTTGTCTTCGACTTGCCGTGAAAAGGTCATTACGTCATTCGTATTTTTCGTCGCTGGACGAAGAAAAATGTTTGAGAATAATATCTAAGGATATATACATAGTAGTTAGAGATTCTTTTTTTCTGGGATGGATTCAAAAATGCTCAGAAATGGTTACAAAAACCTCTGTCCTCAAAAAGCACCCCTCTGTAGTTCAGTTTTGCAACTGAAAGATACAGTGTTATTTAGCCCAAACACGAGAATGTGAACATACATTGGCGATTTGAGATCAATAAGCGACCCTTGATCACTGACCTTTGACCTTTCAACTTCAGAGTTGCGAAATTCCTTTACTCAGATAAAATGGTATGGCTGCTCACATTGCTATAAGTTAAGTAATATCCTCTGAGCTCAAAAGATGGGAAGATCACTATTTCAAAAAAAATAAGCAGTGCTGACCAACTTTCATAACCATTAAGTCCGTAATGTCTCGTGTATCGTTCCAGAGGAGGACTAAATCCTTCCTGTTTCTGTATTTCTAGTGCCTGATGAAATAGTCCTAAGGTCTGAGGCCTTATCTGTTGTTGGGGCATTTTCTTGTATTGAGTAAGTAACTGTTTATATTGAACATAGTAATTTTAGATTCCTCCCATCTTTTGGTTACACCCGTTTTCTCTTGAATTATGTCAATAATAACACCTGGTATAGGAGTTAAAGCTGTTGAAAGTGATGAAAAATAATTGAAGTAATTATAGAAACCCAACACAGAATATGGCAGAAGGAGGAGAAGAAAATATAGAACTCCAGGATTTAGATGATTTAAATTTGGATGATGATGCTGATTTAAGTTATGATGAAACACCCTTTATTGACAATAATAATGCCCTTGCAGAAGCCGACCCTTTCCTGGCTGGCACCCCTCAAGTATATCGTTAAGCGAACAGAGAGTAGAACTTACAGAGCAAATGGTTGATCAATTTTTAAAAGAGAAGAGTATCACTAATCCGCCTGCACGATATTTTTTTTGTATTTTGGGTGCTAGAATTGAGAACGGAAAGCTGTATTATAAAAAGATCAGTCTGTTAAAAGATAAGAAAGTGGATTTTTAGCACTTTCCACAGTAAAAGGTCCGGAAGTTATTGAATTTATAAGAAGTATTCGATCGGGGTGACTCGAGGGGGTGGCAGAGCCCGACCGTGTGAGTTCCACATTGCGTTCTGGAGATGTGTTATGATTGAGAATGCTGATCAAGGAGCTGACACCTAGTGACATGGGACGACCAAGAGATGAAGTGGCACTCTTAAAACATGATGCTAGTGGTAATACACGTAAAATACAAGCTATCGAAAATAGTATCAATGAACGGAACAATCTAAACCCCGACTATAGAGCTTTCGTCGATGAATTAGAGATGGCTTATTTGTATCTTAACCCTTGACTACCTTGTACGCCGCATATATCCAGTGCCATTTTGATGTACCATATACCTTTAGTGCTGGAAATATCCGACACAGTTAAATAGGGTATTTGCTTCGTTTTTGTCCCTAAAAATCACTTAATTTCGGCATAGGCATGCAGCGCGACTAAGATACATATATTCCTACCTGGCCTAAATGTGAATGCGCCCCCGCACGTCCGAGTACGGCCAAAATCCGGAAGCAAATGTCGTGACCCATGACCTCGACCCTAAAAGGTCAAACTGATCACAGACGCATCGCGCTGATTGTTTATAGTTTCCAGAAGCTTGGTGAAGTCATTTACTTGCAAGATTTTTATGCTTTGTTTTTTTTTAATGAAATGAAATGTTTATTTATTGAAAACAAATGATTCATATGTAAATATGTTCTATTAATATAATTTTTTTACTATAACCCAGCGAACTTTTATAGCAGCCACATTGTCAATATTACTGGCCACATGACTGGTAATGTGAATGGCCATGTGATATATTGTTCCCTATAATGTACTTTAAATATTGTGAATTATTTTTTGATAAATTATAACCATTTAAGATGCATGTTTCTGCAAGGAAGACATAAAGCAGGTATTTAAAAAGAAAATGTGTTGATTTCAAATACAGAATTAATATGTTAGATGCTGATGTTTGTGGTTCATTTACTCTGCCTTATGTGAGAAAAGTCTTAAACAGGTACTCCTATAAATAAAGTAAAGGGTAGTTATTATTACATAGATGTAAAGACAATGCCCTGCAAATTGCAAGTGTATTCAAATTTGAGTCATTTATGGATTCAAAACACATCCTGATGATTCAAATATTATTTCCCAGCATATTCTTTGCCAACTCTGGTCACATGATGAGTCATGTGACCAGTCACGTGACCTGGAAATACAAAACTTTTGTGTGAGAAAGTGGAAATTTCATTCTGATTCAGAAAATATATGGTTTATTGGTACTTACATAATTTTTACTCAAAGTATTGTTGATGCAATGACCACACCCCAGATTTTATCAATATTTACATAAGAGGCTGGTATATAGGAATACATTGGCCTTGGTAGTCGAGGGGCTAACAGCTTTACAATGAAAGAGATTACAATTCTGTCACAGGAAAATCTTACGCCTGAACTCAGAACAAGACTAGCTAAAGTTGATAATCGAATTGAAGTGCTACATGACCTAATTAGTGGGATACGTGAAAGACAGGCACAGACTAGGTCTCTTCATGATGTAATTTCCGGTCCATAATGGCCGACTTTCAAGTTACGCAGTTTCTGCTTCCTTGCCGCAAGATGGCGCCCTCGCAAACTGCTTGATTGGCGTTTGGTGGGATTACCCCCTTTTTCTGCATAATAAGCGCAGACAACAGAATCTGACCTGACGTCTGTACTCTCCAATGTTTACAAAGCCGTGTTTTCTCTGTTGCGTGCCGAAACATTCGGTTTACACGAGAAAAAAAACGTTCAGTGGGTTGCAGAAGTACCCTTGGATGCAAGATGTCAGCTTTTTTCACTTCCAAGTGCGAAAAAAGAGTCCAGATTTTGGAAATAGTGGCAGAGAATATCAGACGAGATCCGAAATTGAGCCATACATAACCCTACAAAATACACGAGAATCTGCTCGCAACACATTGTCGACGGCAAACCGATCACAAAGAATCCTCTGCCAACTTTGTTTCATTATAATGAACGGGCAAGATCGATTTTTCGGCGGCCAAATAAGCTACAACAGCAGAAGGAAGTCAAGCAAAACATACAGACGCTTTGCTCGGGAGAAGACATGCTGCTGAACACTGGTCTCTATGGTCAGGAAGATTTGTCAGACTCGATGTCGCTAGTCGTTGACAGTACTGGTGTCACAGAAGTTCCCTACGAGCTGATTGAAATTAGCAAAATTGTTCAGTATTTAGATTAAGGTGCCATGAACGGCGTCGACCAACTTCTGACCAACATTGAAACGATAAATTAATGATCGACCAACAAGGATTATTTTTATATGTCGAAGCGTGAGTCCGTAATGAAGTGACTTTGAATTGTTCACCTGCAATATGTGTAGCTCAGCTTTATTGACCTGTTGGGATGACAGTCATTGCAGTTTGATCTTTATCTTCACATTTCGCAATTGGAGTTTGTATTGGCGTTGTTCAGCTCCTAGTTTGACCACATTTATGATCAGATAATAGTACACACACCATGCTTCGATTTGGAACCTCAACATTTACCTCTTGCGATGAACGGAACTGCAAACATCAGATGTCACCGTATGGAGTTTCAAATATTGTCATATGTGTAAATGGTAAACCCTTGCGTTTATCTTGTGTGTCTGTAATATAGGTGTAGCTGTGTATGCAGTTCAAAGCATTGACCATAATTACTGTCAAAGTGGATCATCAGATGAGTACTATGTAGCTGATGCAACCTGTTCGACAGATCTGACTGTAGATGTCATTTCAAAGAAAGAAATGGAGAATGAAATTGGGAGAACGAGACTCAAATTCACACATTAAAGCAGAAAAAACATGCTCTCCGACATGAACTCGGTGAGCTGAAATGTAAACTTGAAGATAGGGACAAAGTGCGAAGAGAACTATTTTTGGAAGTTATTGTAACTGATGATAGGTCTGTGTACAAATGCACAGGTATGCCAAATGTTGACATCCTGAATGGCATCTTTGATATTTTATGTGCTCGAGACAACATAATTAAGTATTGGAGTGGAAAAGAAAGTTGTACTACCAAATCATATCAAAGAAAGAAGGATGCTTAAAAGCCCAGGGCCTTCGAGAAAATTACCTAATTATGACGAACATTTTCTAACCTCTTGTTGGATTCAGAGTAGGGCTATTAGGGTTTGTTTTGGCTGATTTATTTGGTGTGTCAGAACCAAAAGTTTCCAACATTTTTGCAACCTGGATTAATTACACGAATTTGTGCTTGAGCCACTTTTGAAGTGGCCATCACATCAACAGGTGAACAAGTACATGCCAGCAGTGTTTCAAATGAAATACCCCAAAAAGAGCCATAATAGATTGTTCCGAGTTATTTGTCCAGAAACCTTCAACCCGTACACTCAGGCATGTAATGGAGTAAATACAAATCCCACTATCCTTACAAATTTCTGGTAGCTATTAGTCCTTCAGGTGTTTTTATATTTGTGTCAAGTTTATTGGATGGCAATACTTTATATTGCTATATTACAGAGCGCAGTGGCTTTTGGATCTAGTGGAAGAGGTTATGATATCATGGCAGACCGTAGCTTTACAATCAGAAAGCAATTAACTGAGAGAAAAGCTACTTTGAATATCCCTTCCTTCACTCATGCAGTAAACACAGGAAAAGGTAATCGCTTAAACTCAGCACAAGTGACAAAAACAAAAAGTATAGCAAAGTTGAGAATCCACGTATAACAACCTCCTTAATCAGATAATGCCATTGACTTTGAAGCCCCTGAACAACCAAATGTTGACACTTGCAGCTGTCATATGTAACTTTTTTCCACTAATTGTAAAGAAATATTAATATTTTAAACTAAGATTATCATTTTTATGTTTTTTGTCATTTTTAGCTCACGTGTTCACACATGGGCTAATGTCATAGCGATGTCTGTCTGTCTGGCCGTGCATGTGTGTGTTAGTGTGTGTGTCTGTTTGTCTGTTTGTCTGTTTACGCGATAACTCAAAAAGGCCTGAACAGATTCATATCAGAGTTGGTAGACAGGTACCATGTGCTACTTGCAAGAACTGAGTAGATTTTGGATAGTGTGGCTTGCACATTAATGATGTTATGCAATGTCATTTTTTCCCATTCAATGGCTTCCCTATTGAGACAGTAATGACAGTGTCGACATATATCAAGAAAAACTGCACGAAATTTCATGAAACTTTTCCCAGGTGACAATCTCAGAACATTATGATGATACTGTGAGTGTCATGTCAATTATCTGCTTATTTGCATATTTAATGAATTTTTGTTATTTGTGACATACTTCTGAAATTCCTGCACCAAACTTGATGACACGTGCAGCAAATATTGATCTGATATATATCTAACTATACTTAAAAGCATTGGGCTGTTTCAAGTTATTAAATAGCTCATTTGCATATTTTATGATGTAATAATTAGTCATATAACTCCGATATAGCTGCACCGAATTCGATGAATTCTGCTGCAGATACTGATCTGACAGACATCTAACTGTGGTGTAAAGCACTTAATAGTTTCAAGGTAATTAAGGGTTCATTTGCATATTTAATGAACTTTTTAATTAGGTATATAACTCTGAAATTACGGTACCCAAGTCAGCGTAATCTGGTACAGATATTGATCTGATAAATATCCAATTTTAATGACAAGCAATTGGCAGTGTCAAGTTAATAAATAGCTCATTTGCATATTTTATGAAGTTATGTAATTCGTCATAAAACTCCGAAATGACTGCACTTAATGTCATTAAATCTGCGGCAGATACTGATCCGACAATTATCTGATTATGTTATAAATATAAAGCATTTAGATGTGTGGAGTTAATTAAGGGGTAATCTGCATATTTAATGAATTTTGTAATTAATGATATTACTCAAAAATTACAGCATTCACTTTGATGAGACTTGCTGCAGATATTGATCTGATAAATATTTAATAGTATTGAGAAGCATTGGGCGTGTCAAGATAATAATAAGTTCATTTACATATTCAATAAAGTTTTGTAATTAGTTATTTAACTCTGAGAGTACTGTGCGAAAGTTGATGAAACCTGCTTCATATAATGTTATAACAGATATCTGATTGTTCTTATTACACGCCTAAAACGAGTGTCAATTATATTGGTATGAATTTGGTTATTGACAGAAATATTGAAAAACATAATACAATAAATTCTCATCAGTTATGCTCACTCTGGTAGTAGACCGTATACACGTCTAGTCTTATCAGAAGTCTGTCTCATACTCCGCGTGTCATGTGCTAAATTGAACTGCTATCAGAATGTCTGTCTTTGTTCTTGTGTTTTGGTTAGTGAATATCCTGAGTCTGCAAATGTTGCATAACATCTTGTTCGTTGTTTGTCAGTCACTTTAAAATGAGACAGATCAAGGTACAATTGTGTTACACAACTTTGTAACAGTCAAAAAGTATGCAATAATTCATGTCATACTTTATTATTTCAGGCGTAAAGTAATGTCTGATAAATGTCAATACATGTCGAGTCATCAGCAGTCAATTTCAATGCTTGATAACTAAGTTTGTTATTTTGTTAAACTCAAAGTCATTTCTTCCATGCATGTGTCACATTAGTAGGCCATGTTATTCTGCCGAGTACTGTTGAGTTTGCCACGGTTTACCGGATATCCAACATTCTGTGAAGCGAACTACTATTAATGAACATGTTGTAAAACACGTGAGCACCTTCAGTTCATGTCTGTTTTCTTTTCATGTGAAGAAATGAACAAATAGCAGCAAGATGTTGATTGTACTAGGTTAAAAGCTAATTGAGTCTGTGCTTGTGTTTGTGGTCATAGCTATCACTATTATGTCAACCTAGCTACTGCTGACTTTACAAGCCATCAGTGTACACTTAACTTCCTGTGAATCTTTGTATTACAGCTGAACTGAAACTATATCTTTTTGCTCGATGAATTGTTTCCATGGTTACTGTGAAATGCTATTAACACTGAGGCGACGGGGTTCCCACAAGGCCGATCTCACGTTTCCATGTTTGTCGGTCGACAGCTGTCAGTTTGGGCAGTTATGGTCTGAACTACCGTGAGCTGACATGTGATCTTTACTGTGTTTATGTATTCGAGGTTCGTACAGCCTCGGGCGCCGTATGTAAATGTCGAATACTATTTGCATAATAAAAATATTTTTATTACGCATTTGAGAGATTACAGACCGGGGAAATCGACTTTTAGCTACTCAGATGCATTTTTCATAGCACCGACTTGCTCTCTGCCAAAACAGGAACTGCTCTGGCTGAGACCTTGTCTTGCGATCGTCCATGCAATTATCGTTGTAACTCGATCTTTACCCAAACGCAAACGTGTTAGACTCAATCATTCACTTCACACAACCACACACAAAAGTATATCGTACTCACCGATAGTTTGCGAGTGAATGTTTTTTTATTTCCATGTCAACTGTGTAATAAGGGTTGTAATACCGAAAAATGTTCAGTCCGTGCATAGTCAAGTTCTGCTGTCCTCTGCAAATGGCATTCACACATTGTGCTCTCGCCAGCACGGTTGTCTGTACCGTTGGTGACACAGTGGTAACTGGCAAGTGTGGTAACAGTTGATTGTCTCATGAACACGATTGGGACGAGTTCCATAGCCTACTATCTGTCCTGCACGTCGACACATCACGCAACTACGTCTTCCATCCACATTGCGACCCATTCGATGACCAACTCTTTCCACATTGGTAGAAATGAGACGTGGTGCCGTAAGACTAGTTCCTCTTGTGGGACGTTGCCGAGATGAGAAATTACAGATCAGCTGTTTTGCTACTCGGGCGCGAAACATGAGCTGACATCTGTATCTCGATCCACTTTGACCGTATCCATGAACTGATGCCATGTTGTGGAAAGCGTTCATGAGTGCCTGTTCAGCTCGTGGTAAAACACAGCTCTGTGCCACCATGGCGATGATCGACCTGGCGTGTAGTGAGCCAGCTGTTGATCGGACAAGTCAACACCTCTGAAGTACTGATTGTACATTACAGCAACGTTCGGGCATATTACTTCAATTCGTTCAAGGCACCGGTTCTTTTATCTTTACATTGGCGCCTCACTAGCGCTCGATTCGGTCTTCATGCAGAAACTGCCGTGCTCATAAATTTCAATTTTTTGTGTCTTTCCAGGCACATACTGTCATTGTGCTATCTTGAAATACCGAGAAACTACCACGTGGCCATCGCTCTTTGCCGTCAGCATCAGGCGGTACAATTGGTGGATCATAGTTTGCGGCATTCTTTATTTCTTCGGGTAAACCTAAGGTGTATATTCTGCAGGTTCCCGTGTCAGCAATATTATGCACGTAGAGATGGTCAAACAACGGGGCAGAAGTGTAATATGAGTCCATAATGACATGATGTCCTAACTCATAGTAAGGTCGAATCAGCCGGGAAACAACTGTCCCAGGTCTATCTCCCCTGAAAACTCGGGGGTCGTCTGCAGCATCGGGATCAAGCGGGTGATGACAGTTATCAGCGACAGGTTGATGGACTTTGTCGTTGACAAACGTAACCCGTGGCGGACTCGCTGAGAGTCTAAACTCTCATTTCATATTTGTGCGGTTTTGCTGGATTGTAGAGAACATTCTTTGTGCGGCCCCGGTAGGGGATGACTCCTTTGTAGATTGCCAGTTCGCACATCGGGCTCCGGTGCATTCGACTGTTTGCATTCACTCGATCAATGACATTTCGTACTTTCAACATCCTATCCTGTTTCTCACTTATTTTTTGGGCTGTATACATGGCTATGTTACGAGCACAGTACGGCTGTGTGCTGTAGTATAAATATCGCATCAGTAGCTTGAAGCGATCACGGGAAAAAGTTCTCTTGACAAAATTATGACCCAAGCAAACATGGTCCGACAATACAGCTGGATTTCAGGCTGCCAGCGAATTCCGAATAGCACCATCACTCCAATGAATGCTCTCATTTCGACAACGGTCGTCGGTGTCCATGCTGATCTTTGCCGTTCCCTGGCATTTGCCATTCTCCTCTGTCTAGCGTAACGATTAGTGCATCGGGTATGGATCTTATCAGATCCTCGTCGAATATTTGCAAAAACTATTGACTTCTGAAGCATCGTCTGGCAGTGGGTTGATAAGCCCCGGCTCTGGACCATGAACTCCGGTAAAAGATCGAAATTACGAGTTCGTAGGTCTGTGTATGGCCTGTTCAACGTATCACCGGCAATACTCGTTTTGTAGTATTCCTGTCTACGCTCTATTTCTTGTTGCATCGTGGTTTCTCACAGCCTGTAATATACATATGTATATATGTTCTATTAGTAAAATTATGGGCATGCGTGACATTTGTGCTGCGTCAGACACTCGTCTTCGTCTCGTGTCTGACACAGCACAATTGACACTAATGCTGATACGACACAGGAACAGGCGATATTGGGTAATAACCTCTAAAAATCACAACAGTTGTGTTTTGAAATTGCTAACTCTCCATGAATCTTAGAATACCAAGGTGATGTCACTCTCAATTTTACATCATTACTTTCATCCAAATAACAGTGGTGGTTTTTAATCAGTTGTACATATTTATTCTGGTGACATATCTCTATATTGAAATGGACATTTAATTTCTATAATATCCTTGTTACAGCATTTGCACAGCAAAATGCCACCAAGACTTGCCCCTAAGAAAGGCCAGCAATTATTGATGAATAAGCCACTATCTACAAAAAAATGCATTCTGGTGTGATTTATCATCATCTTTGACACAAAAATGCCTTGCAACCTTTTCATAATGTAACCCATATTCTATCGCTTTATTTCTGAAATTATTGTCTAAGGACACTTTTCACTATATAATTTTTCTGTTCATGCCCCTGCTAATGAAAAACTCTGTGAAAGATTGATACAGTAAGTGTGCCTTTTCTATAATAAAACCACTCGCAGCTTTCACTTTGCTCAAGTGTAAAATCGAAAATTTCTCTTGTATCTGAATCAGATGTATTTTCAGTTAAGTATAGCAAAAATGTTCATCAGAGCTGTCCTCAGATTGAGTAAAACAATCTGCCATATGCAAACATTTTTAGGTTTAATTTCAGTAGTGCAATACAGTGCTTACACCTTCCTTAATCTCTGAAAGATTAAATAGTGTGCTATTAATTGCAGATATTTTATTGACTAAATAGAATATGATAAAAGAAATTCTCTCAAAAATCATGCCTCACATAATCAGACAGTCACACAAGTTTTGCTATTATTCTCAATAAATGTGTTGTACGCTTGCTTTATTCTAGTGAGAGATGGTATTTTGAATTTGTACTACAAGGCAATTATGTACTTTAATCACTAATCATTTAGAATTCTGTTGTCATTTATCACTCATATCTATTTACTTGGATGCCGCTATCGACTTCGCGAAGCCATGATGACTATTTGGATAGTGTATATATATATATATATATATATAATATATATATATATATATATATATATATATATATATATATATATGTGTGTGTGTGTGTGTGTGTGTGTGTGTGTGTGTGTGTGTGTGTGGTGTGTGTGGTGTGTGTTTATGTATAAACAAAGCTCAGCAAGCATAATGATCGAAGTCAGTGTCGGATCAGCCAATGAAAAGATGATGTACTTACACAATGCATCCGCCAGACAGTACATTGCATTATTATCAATCAATACCCACGTCGTGTATGGTCGTGTATGGTCGTAACAATCATGTTCCGACCAGTGCGATTAAAGTTGCACAGCTGTTACGTGTCTCTTGGCTAACAACTGGTATCCATCTTCCGACGTTAATCTTCAGAGGCGATCACTATGAAACTGGCAAACAGAACTCAAATAAACTAACACATCCACAATCTGAATTAATGGTAAATGGAAAAGGTTACTACTCCAGTCGTTTTTCGATAGAGTGCAGATATCAGGAAGTTCAAGAGTAGTGCCATCGTCTACCTTGTTGACAGTCCGCCGACGTCTAATCGGATCGCTCAACATCGTTAGGTGCAGAAATGACAGGCAAATGTATACTTGCCGCTTTCGTGCCAAACTGACCAACTGGGCTTTTCTTTGGTCACTTGCAGAGATTCCTCTGTCTTTCAAGTAACTTTCAGTTGCTAACCTTCATATCGGTGAAAACTCTGGCCAGTGTTTACATTGGGAGTACAAGCTGAGGTCAGGTCAGATTCTGTCGTCTACGTTTATTATACAGAAATGGGGTTGTCCAACCAAACGCCAATCAAGCAATTCGCAAGGGCGCCATCTTGCGGCAAGGAAGAGAAACTGCGTAACTCGAAAGTCGGCCACTGTCACTGAAGCTGAAGCTTACAGGTTATTTAAACAGAATGGTATTACAATCACTGCACTACTTACTGCTGGTGAAATGTCAATACCACAATTGCCCTATCTGTGACTAAAGGGCATTTCTCCCGCTCAGCTGGTGGCTAAGGAAATAAGAGACCCAACAACGAGCCCCCCCAAAGTACAAACAAAAAGAAACGAAATTATCAAGCAGTTTGTGAATGGTTAAAAACCCTAGCTGCAAAAAGTGCTGCCATAATACACGGTTTAATATGATTCCTTGTCAGTTTTCTATTAAAAACAGCAGGATCAGATATCGGGTTTGTTGGAGAACAGCTATGGATATTTTTGACAGGTTTTATATTAGTCATAGTAAATAAAATTATGTATTGATATATCAGCCTCCATAATGTTTGGTGAAAAGAATATTGCAATGTTTCTTTCTAAAAATAAAAACCTCTTTTGTTTCTCTATCGAATTGGAATGGTGTAAATTTCAGCGAGTGAATCGTCATGTCCTTCGGGCAAATCCAGGTATGAGGCTCAAAGATGATAACCTGTATCATAACATTTTAGCTTTCGTCAAGGACTGTCAAAAGACTAACTTATTTAAGCGTCTAGAATTCATAGCCGTATTTCAGGATGCTTAGATGATACAGAGGCCCATAATCTCCAAGAATATTCACGACGCTTTATATTTCAGTCAGATGGAAATATTTATGTGAAGATGTGATTTTTTCTAAGTATACTATATAATATTAGAAAACAAAATGCTGTACAGTCAATCCTTTTATCGACTTTCAGCAGCTGAAAACGCAGGGAACAAAGGCAGAAAGGATCAATCATGTGGTTACTCATAATCCAAGTCAGGCACAGCCAGGCGAACACTTACGAACGGTGTCAAATCTGGAAAGTGGAATATTTTAGTTCCATATACTTTCACTCTGGTTTTGAACTCATAATATCGGGTTATTAAAATAATCGAGTAGTTCAAAATGTTGCAAAAAATGTAATCAAGAGCATGGTTATAAAATTTTGGGGCAGATACTTCTCGATTTGAGTAAATATAACTTAAGTGAATGTTATCTTGATATCTACAAACATAAAAAGGAGAGAACAAACATGACTATACATGGAAGTCAGCACTGGAATCAGAGAAAATTAAGAAGTGATGCGACGATGCAGGTGTGAATGTCATTGAGGATAATTAAATTTTTAATGTATATAATACGAAATATGCTGTTTCGACTGACTCACCCCTTCATCAAATGCCATGGGGTTAACTATCCATCGGCGTTACGTAGTCATATCGAATGGAAACTTACTCTTGCACCTGCCACCACATTACTTGTCAGTGAAAATGGCCGTACAACTGGTAACAGATTAGCAAAAATTCAGATGGAGTATGAAACGCTTAAGGACGACGTCCTCAAGAGAGATACAGTCGGGTATTACAACCATAGTAAGAGTTTTCTGTACGAACATGTGCAGAACTTTAGAACAATTGCGCTTAATGAATCGGACATGATTGTAAATGAAAATGTTAATGTGCCACGTCGTAGCATGAGAGGCTTTAATCTTTCAAACTGTCCCATTCAAAGCAAGAAACTAGAGTGTAATGAGTGAATGCCTAAGAGAAGGGTACTGATATGGAATATACATTGAGAAGGGGGAGGAAGCGCGGGAAAGTGAGAGAGAGAGAGAGAGAGAGCGAGGAGAGAGAGAGAGAGAGAGAGAGAGAGAGAGAGAGAGAGAGAAGAGAGAGAGAGAGAGAGAGAGAGAGAGAGAGAGAGAGAGAGAGAGAGAGAGAGAGAGAGAGAGAGAGAGAGAGAGAGAGAGGAGAGAGAGAGAGAAGAGAGAGAGAGAGAGAGAGAGAGAGAGAGAGAGAGAGGAAGGGTGGGAGGTGGACAGTGTGTGTTTGTGTGTTTCCTTACGCAATACATACAGGACCTCGTTTTCCTTACGTTTTCTTTTCTGATTCTCGTAATGACGCATAACAGAATGTGGATAATCGTCGTTATAAATGGTGGGTGCTAGAGAGTGGTATTGGTGCAGACAAAATTGCAAAAATGATGTTGTCAACCTGTAGTATAAAGAGTGATTGCCCGAAGAGTCGGGCAGTGACATATATGCTAAACATTGAGAAGTGCAATGACGTTTTGGTGAACTACACGCCTCAGGTGCAAGCTTGCTTAGCTAATTTGGGATAACTGGATTTTCATATTTTTCAAATTTCTCAAAAGTGTAAGGCGCCTTTAGCTGAATATTGCAATATTGCAAATTACTCATAAAAACAAGTGTGTAATGTAAAAAGAAAAGTAGATGAGAATACATTTGTAGATGAAATCAACATTACTTTACCATCCAATTATCCCAAATTAGTTCCAATCGTGTTCATTGCTTATATGTGTGTAGATTCCCATGGTGATAATAAGCAAATAATCATGGAGTACATATACTTTTAACTGATTATGTCTTCCACCATAATAGAAATTAGGATACTAAGGATATATAAGGATTCAAAGATGAAAGCTGGTAGCTGCATTTTATACTTTGTGAAACAATAGACTAACACACAGTTTGTGTATTCTAGAGTGACCTAATGCTGAGGCTGATCGCCTACAGTCACAAAATCGTCGTTATTTATGATGGATGGTGCTGGAGAAGAAGGGTATTGGTTCAGAAAAAATGGCAAAACTGACAATTTAACCCTTCTTTTCTACAAGCGCACGAGAACCTGTTGGTATTCAGCGTATGTCACTAGTAGTAAATACGGATGTAGCTCTAGGGATATAAAGCTTTGTAAACATCGAATATCTAGTACTAGACAAAATGCTTGATATGCGCTTAGCTTATCTACGTATATTATAGGGTTATTCACAAAATACGCCCTGTATGGACGAGGGCTCAGTGAGTGACGTATTGGACGAGCCGAAGGCGAGTCCAATACGTCACTCACTGAGCTCGAGTCCATACAGGGCCGTATTTTGTGTATAACCCTATTATTATACACCTCTCTCCAATAATTGTCCGTATAAACTAATTCTATGGTAAATTTTGAGGGATGCGGCACGCGCGATATGAGTGGAACGCGCGCGAGTGTTGAAATAAAATTGCTACAAACCACTGAAAATTTGCACATGCAGCGCATATCTTTGTATATGGAACATTCCAATTCGTTGATGTGCGTAGCGTATTTCTATGCAGATCATGAGTATACGTAATGCAGATCTTTGCACACTAAGTGTACACTGTAGTTTTGCATTTTATTAGCATACGTACTGCATACTGAACGTATTTGACACATGTACAGAATCAGTAAATGTGTATATATTGTTGTATATCTAGCACTTTGCCTGTGCATATGGCCTAAGGTCTAAAGCGTCTGGGCGTCATATTCTGAGGCTGTTTTATAGAGATGATGAAAATAGCAAAAACAGCCAGGGGTTGGCATTATTACCGTTCATAATATCGACTGCCTGTCATTATGGGCTAAAATTCCTCAAATTGCCCGAATTGTCTTTGTGGCGTCCTAAATTCTTCAATAATGTGCATGGTATTGTACTCAACAGGTATAGAATTTCCTGCTAAACTGTCGTCAGAAAGAGGAAGTTCAAAGGAATTAGTAGGCTAGGCTATAGGAACAACAAGACTCGACTTATATCTTACACACGTGAATAGCTCCTTAATATTAATCAGCAGCTTCTTGATGAAAGACACTCGGTTAAATATGACATAAATCAAGCCGGAATTGAGGAAAAATATTACCAGCGAATTTTGTGACGTCACACCCCTTGTTAATACTGATAATGTATTCGATTATTCAACATTGCGGCCCACAGCGAGCATAACAATACAGGTTTTATTTGGAAAACGAAAAAAGGAATGCGCATTGAAGAGGAGGAAAAGTAAGGGATAAATCATGTAATACACAAACCGATAAATCTTGATAATGGTGCACAATATCGATAATACTGTCGTACGATTTATCAGTTTTTGATTCCGCTCGTATACACTCGTCGTCTCCTCTGTCTGGCTTGCGCTCAGCATGCAGTCCCCGTCGCCGTCCGACACGCTTTATGCAGTGCACTGTATCATTACTAGTACTACATGTAAACGATGCAAGTGTAAAAGGCTACTCGAACCAGCCATAAATGGGCCAACAGCGGCCGCCGTCATGAACCTTGACCAGAAGTGTCTACGGGAATTACTACGGAGCCATTCAAAGTCTCGGACCAAGGTCAGCTACTGCCAACAATCATGATAACCGTGGACTCTCAGTTGATCTAATATTTCGGCCACCTAGTTCTGATGCACTGACTGTAATAGGAGAAAAATTTTTCATTCATCGTTTTTTTTCTCGTTGTCTGGTTTCACCTTGCCAAGGATGTTTATCAATTGTACCTTTCAAGCATCCATAACGTCGTTTTCCCATCCGCCGAAATAAAATAGCTCTTCTCCAGAAGCCATCAAAATTAAATTTATAGACACAATTATTAATGAGATTTAAACATGTGAATAACATTGTTGAACTCTGGTGACATCGTTTGCAATTGAATGCTTTACTACAAACGATATAATAATGAATCTTATTGATCAGCTAATACCATGCAGCTCGCTGATAACGCTGATGTCGATGCATGAACATTCCATTTTATGTCTGGCATTTCACCGTGTCGGCTTTTTTAATGGCATGATATTGAAAGGCGATGTTTCAAGTTCAATATAGACGGTAGGTATGCAATTCGTGAATCGAATGTGCAGTGTGGAGTGCGTGTAAATGTATACAGTATACAGATTCAGGGCCGATCATGCGGAACGAGGCTCACCGGCTTCAAATTCAGTTTAAATTTCGTTTTTCATTCGTTTTGTACACCTACAAATTCACTGGCATTGCCAAAACTATAAAATAATAGCAATAATGTACCCCCTCCGGGCCTATAAGGGAGCGTTCAGTTATCATGGCCGGGGTTGGGCCGGCAAATTCTTCCTGGCATCAGTCAAAGTAAGTGAACCCTCCCGTACCCATCGTACCAAAAAATTGATGACCCCCTTCAAGATGACAAAAATTCCATGACCACCCCACCCCCGCATTGCTTGAGTAAAGCTGCACACACAAACACCTTGGGGGTGTATGGTGCGATAGAATTCTAAAAAGAGAGCTTAGGTTTTTTCAAATGACCTTCCTTACAAACTCACAATATTTCCCCTTTTGACTTGCTATAGTTTTGAAATTACACCTCAAAGGGGTTGGACAAAATTTCTGATGAATCACAATATTTTTGTGCAATCGTGTGTGTACAAAAATTTGATATTTGGATTTAATTAAAAATCAGCTGTTGATAATGTTGAGTTACTATACATGGTAATGAATCAGAAAACTATGTAATACTTTTTTTTTTTCAATGCAAAACCATATCTATGGATTTATAGATATTTGATAATTTACATAAATGAACTTAAATGAAATAAGGTTGTTACAACTCTCATGTGGGCAAAAGGTTTGACCTTAGAATTTCACCAAAAATGTTCATCCACATTACATGGGAGTCAATGATAAAATTGTGAATATTTTTTTCCGATGAACAATTTGGTATACTTGTGCATATACAAACGTTTAATAATTAACATAATTATACTTGATTAGAATATGATGGTTAAAAGTGTATATTATGTGTACAAGAAATCTGATGACGGAATTTCACTGAAAATATTCATCCGCTATACATGGGAGTCTATGAAGCAAGTATGAATAATTTTTTTCCAATACAAAAATAGGTAAACCCGTGTATTTATGTACTCTCTATTATTGATATTTATGTACTTGATTAGATTACGGTGGTAAAAATGGGTGTGTTCGCCAGAAATTGTATTTGGAATTTTACCAAAATGTAGATTCACTGTACATGGGAGTCTATGAGGAAAATATGAATATTTTTTTTTCCAAATACAAAAATATCAAATCTGTGTATTTATAGACATTTTATAATTCACTTTAAAGTACTTAGTTAGCCTAGGATGGTTAAAGCTTGATTTGTGTGCAAGAAATTGGATTTTGGAATTTCACCGACACGTTGATTCATTATACATTGGAGTCTATGAGAAAACTAAGAATATTTTTTTTACAATGCTAAACTATAAAATTAATTTGTGCTTTTATAGGTCTTTGATAGTTGATACAAATGTACTAGATTAAAATAGGGTATTCAAAAGTTTAGACATGGACAACAACTACGATATTAGAATTTCACCATAAAGTATTATTTAACTTGTTTATGGTACTAGTAGTCTCAGTACAGGTAAATGTTAAATGATTTCCCTGACAAAACTTGCTATATCTCTAATATGTAAGTAATAGGAATTGTTCATTGCCCTCAGTGAGCTTGATTTACAATTAGACAAGCCTCAGAGCTGTCAATTCAAGATGTTCATGTGACAGAAAATTATACTTTTGTTCAGATTTACAGTTGAATAACTTCAGAGAATGAAATCATGCAACAAGTTTTTTCATCTCCAAGAATATTTCTGAACACTGAAACTGCTTTTTGACGGTGCGGATACTCATTAAAATTAAGTGACCCCCTCTGAGCTGTTTGAAAAATACATGACATCCCCCCCCTTTGCATTTTTCAAATGTGAGGTGACCACCCCCACCCCCACCCCACCCCCCCCTGGATTTTGCCGGCCATCCCAAGGCCACAATAACTGAACGCTCTCTAAGGAACTTAAGCAAACTTTGAACTCCATAATTTACTTGGCTTCGCCTCGTAAAGTTTGCTTTCGCCCACCATGGCCCAGGAGGGGGGGGGGCATTATTGCTTAAGTAAAGCTGGCATTGCTGACATCTTAACGAGAAAAATGTATCTGTGCAAATCGTTGATGCTGCATATTCATTTCTAGAGCCAAAGTAACACGGGAACAGTGTGTCCTTAAAGGTTGGCCAACTATTTTAATCGCAAAAAGAAAAAATAAAGTTTCAATATACCTGATTCTTGGTCGCGTTATTACTGTTGATATCACTTTGTTGGAAGAACATGAAAGTGAACTACGAGTAATTCTTATTGCCTGCTAACTACAGGGCAGAATATCCAAGTAGTAAATGAATAAAAAGTCACGCATGCCTGAGTTTTGTGGAACGCAAACAAAATAACTTTCTGTTCCAAACGCCAGTGTAGTCGCTAAGTCTGTGAGCAGTAGCATAACAGGAATACTAACAAGCAAAAACTTCCAATATTTGTCAACAAATATAAAATTGCGACCTTTTATATCCTGCGCGGGGGAATAAGCATGGGTCTTAACAAAGCGTACTTTCCCTAGGCTTATCGCGAGACCATGAATGCATTTCTGATTGGTGTTTAATAGACTGTGACATCACGCACAAAAGACATGTAGAAAATTCAACATCTAGACACTTCGAAGTTAGGCAAGTTATCCTAGGAGCGACAACAATAACAACACAATGACGTTAGGAAGCCAAGCAACAGCTGTGACCAACAGGTTGATATCGACAGGAATAAGTTACCAAAGAATAATAAGAGTTAATACGTTATCCTTTGTTCTTGTACGGTTAAAATAATAAGGCAATTTTCCTCATTGCTAACGAAAACTAACTGACATCTATATGAAGCCATTTGAATCCCTTCAAAGAGGAGATTGTGGCTTACATTAAATAACGACATAGTTCGTATTACTCGTTGTCATAGGTCACTATTTAAACAAGAACGCAACATTCCATAAATACAGCCTTTTGCACATGAACAAATAGCCTGTTTGTACTATGCGTGGGGCGATATATCTATCGAGTGTACTTGTCCACACATTTCTGGCATAATGATGGTAATTAACAGCAAAAGCACGATTCATAAAAAACTTACCACAAGCTGCCATATCCGGTCTCGCTGTGGGCAAAACTGTTTCAGGAAATATCTCCGATCTGATCAGTTTATAACTGGAAACCAAGACCTGGGAATACTCGCTACGCAAAGGAGACGTCGACTGTACTTTGTGCAATCGGAGAATAAAGACCCTAGCAGCGAATACTTGGCACAAATTCAAATTCAAAGTCTTCCGACATTCACGTGATTTTGAAATGGAAGCATCTATTGGCTGTTAGGACTGCCGTAGCTTGACAGGCTTGGCAGGGGGCCCAAGCTATGCTATGCCACTGTACATCTATCGAAAAGAAAATAGAGGCTTAACAATTGAGACTTTATTTTTAGTTCTTCCTTTACATGACACTCCATTTCACGAAAGATCAATTTTCAGAAGTATCTAATTTCAAGTATCCATTCGATAATATCGGGTTTGAGGCTTTACTGTCAGACAATTGCATTGATGCATGGGGAATACTATGGAATTTCCTGAAGCAAAAATGAGGAGGGGGTTAACACATTAAATGCATTTCACGCAAGCTTTACATATACAAATAATAATGCCTCTTTCTATCGTGTCCAGCATATTTACAAACAAACCATTGTCATGAGCATTGCATATTCTACTCAACAAAATGACAGAGCTAATTTACAAATATTTATACCTGTTTTATATAAACATGAAAACAGAAACCATAAGTGGTGGGGCCTAAGTCATTACTTATTAATTGACAAATATTGAAACTGTTTGATTGTTATTATCCCTTAATATTTTCCACTGACACAAGGATAACCTCAATATTTTCTATTGACGCAAGGATAATGGCTATTGGTATGCCCCTATCTACTTCACTTTGAAAGATATCATTTTCGCAAGAGAGAAGAAGAGGAGTCTAAGTCTGCCAACAAAGCCTGCAATCGATATCCGGTATTGTAGCCATTATTCTTCTTTACCATTATGTGCCAGGCTTATCATTTCTAGTCATCAAAAGCATTTATTTTACAGAAAGTGGTTGCTGCATTTTTTTCTGATTTTTGTGTGTAGGCTAACGCTGCTCTTTGAGCAATTATTGTGAAGTAATATCACTAATTACAAAGTTCATTATATATGCAAATGAACCTTTATTAACTTCACACTCCTAAATGCTCAACAACAGTCAGATATCTCTCGGATCAGTATCTGCGACAGATATCATCAAATTTGGTACATTTGGTTTATTTCGGACTCATATGACTAATTACAAAACTACATAAATATGCACATGAGCTATTTATTGATTTGACACCGGCCAATGCTTCTCAGTACAATTAGATGCATATTAGATCATTATTTGTAGCAGATATCATCAAATTTGGTCTAGGAATTTCGGAATCATATGACTAATTACAAAACTTCATTAAATATGTAAATGAGCAGATAATTGACATGACACTCGCAGTATCATCATTTGGTTTGATTGACAGGAATATTGACAATTGAACAGAATCAGAAAGCGTTTTAATATTTTAACACAGTTTTGTTTTGTGTTACCCGATCTTTATATTTACACACAACATATATATATATATATATATATATATATATTATATATATATATATATATATATATATATATATATATATATATATATATATATATATATATATATATATATATATAAGTTTTTACTATCATATGACGGATTCATACCATGTATAATCACCACAGTGACGCCGATCTAGACAGAGTGACAGCGGAATATGTGGTTTGTTTATAATGTTTTATTATAACCAACAGTAAAACCTTTGGGTATATAAAAATGCCACTCACAGTCCAATGAATTACCTACCAAACTATGTAATCTAAAAATTTTAAAAAAAGGGAACAAACTATTTCAGGTCCCATCCTTATGCCAATAGTAAAACGTAGTCCCTTCTCTACTACCCACGGATTTTCTAATCCCCTTCATTCCGCTAGGCCCTCCGCCATCATTTTTACCGTAGCCTGAGGTATGCTGACTTCACTGACACAATACCATTGCTGAATAGTGTAACAAATTGAACTCCTGACCTCTGACCCAATGAATGCTATTGTTTGGCCCGCCCCTCAAAAAAACCATACAAGTGTGACGCACTGCTGTTTAAATGCATTATCCAGATGCAGATACAGTATTTTAAACAATAAAGAAGTACTCGAAAGATAATAAACAAACGGGAGATAGAGTAAAATGTACACATGAAAATCGTTCTATATAAATGGTATTCGTTGGGTGTCAATTTGTTAAAATTATTTTGGGGCATCCTTCCTGACCTTCACCATATATTCATTTCTTAACTGGCACAAACACAAGTACTCATACTGGTATCTAATAAATAGCTGATTATAAAGACTGCATATGGCTTGGAACTGTTAATGCATTTACCCACAGCGACACTTGCCACTGTTGGAATGGATACAATGAGAGTTTAACTTGTTACAAATTAAGAAGGATTCAACGCACACGTGATTGCTACGGCTGGCAGTGTTCCAAATGCGCGCTATTGCACGTAAAAATCGTTACCGTTTACATAGTTTTCTAGGCACTATCGCCTTCTCATATTGTGAAAATGTTTTAAAGCTTTACATTCGTCCAATTTTCTATCTGTTCAAATGAATTTCGGAATAAGGCTAAGCATGCTTTTGGAAAATTCTCAATAAGTTTTGAGATATGGCAGGAACAGGATTATAAATTGTAAGAAAATACAAAATTTGATATTTGACATTTCAAAACATCGTGTTTGTTTCACGGCTCGCCAAACCCATGCCCGGGACTGTGAAGGAGTATGTCAAGTATCACTGCGTAACATTTCAGGGGATTTTGAGCAAATGTTGAGTTGCTGAATCTTTTCAAAAACATGCTGTTACGGTGGCCAAAAACTACGTGTTCTTCGTATGTAGTACTTCTCCCTGACTTACAATTTCTCCGCGACTAATTTGTCAGCATTTAATATTAGAGTCGCATTCAATTGTTTCTCTCCGACATATGTGTTCGCATTCAATGTCTGCGTCACAGTCAATTGTTTCTCTCCGACATATATGTTCGCATTTAATTGTTTCTCTGCGAAATATGTGTCAGCATTCAATGTTAGCGTCGCATGCAATTGTTTCTCTCCGACATAGGCTATGTGTCCGCATTCAAATTTCTTCGTCGCAATCAATTGTTTCTCTGCGAGATATGTGTCCGCGTTCAATGTCTGCGTCGCATTCAATTGTTTCTCTCCGACATATGTGTCCGCATTCAAAGTCTGCGTCGCAGTCAATTGCTTCTCTCCTACATGGGCGTCGCAGTCAATGATTTTTGTCACCAACACATGAGGGCGCTGGCAAGTTTTGGTGAGCGTGACCCTCGCTCCATGACCCATGATTGCATCCGGAAAAAGTATCACTCTTTCAGTGTTCGTGATCGCGAAAAGCTCATTGATTTTGAAGGTAAGTGACAAAGTTATTCATTGTATTGTAAGCTTATGGGGTTAATGATCTAGCCACCGTCTAGCCCTGGATGTATTGGCAGCTGTGGGACGGGCTGCCGTTTTACATTCGGACGCTCATGTGGGACCCATAGGATGCGTCCATACTGGTGAGCAGCATACCCCCTTGGCTAGATCAATCGACTCCAGATATGTAAGGGACTGGACACAAATTACAGGGGGGGGGGGTTGGGCCGGTGTTTTTCGAAACACCGCTGCGTCAAAAATAGTGACCCTTCAAAAGTTCATGCACAAAAATTAGTGACCCTCCCCCTTATCCGTGCATGAAAATAAATGACCCTCCCCTGTTACTCAATACCCCCCAACAAACCCGCAATGTGTTCAAGACACCCCTTCTGACTTGCTATACTTTTGAAATCCCCCTCCCAAAAGGAAGGCAAAATGTGGCTGATATAACGCTTTGTCCAAAAAATTTCAAATCATGTGTATGTGGTAATTCATGTAAATGTACTTTGCTTGAAGTGGCAGGTAAAAAGTGCATGCGTGTACAAACAATGTAATTTTTAGATTTCATCGATAATGTTGATTCACTATACATGGGGTCTATGACAAAACTGTAAAAAAATTCTTTCACATTAATAATATGCACTTTTTCTGCATATATGGACCTGAATAATTGACATAATTGTACTTGATTAGAAGAGGGTGGTAACACGTGCATCTGTGTACAAGAACTTAGTTTTTGGAATTTCGCATAAAAAGTTCATCCATCATACATTGTAGTCTATGACAAAAGTAAGAATAATTGTTTTAAAATACAAACTTGGCAAATCTGTCTATTTATCTGTTTAAATCTGTTTAAATCTGTTTAAATCTGTTTATTTATCTGTCTACACCTTATTATTAGTATTAATGTTTATGATTAGACCAGAGTGGTTTCAAGTCCATGGTTGTGCAATAAATTTGATTTTGGAATTTAACTGAAATGTCGATTTACTATGCATAGCAGTCTATGACAAAACTATGAATATTTTTTTCCAATACAAAACTATGTAAATCTGTTCATTTATGTAGACTTCATTATTTGTATCAATGTTAATGATTAGACTAGAGTTGTTTCAAGTCCATGGTTGTGCAAGAAATTTGATTTTGGAATTTCATCGAAATGTTGATTCACTATACATTGTAGGCTATGAGGACACTACAAATAACTCATAGGTTATGTGATCCTAAATTATTATTCAAAAGTTGTTCGACCTGAAGCTTCCAGTTGTTATTGATGACATTTTGCACTATTCTGAATAGTTTGTATTCTGTCAATGTCCTCAAAAAATAAAAAAAATGTACATACGGCGACATGAACATTTGACACCGACCTATACCTAATGTATTGCCAATGATAGAATGATATCAAATAAGTGATCGATCTCCCAAATTGTTATTGAAAGAGTCATAATAGGGGACAGTTATGCACAATAGAGGAGTTGGATAAGTAGAAATCATGACAACTTAAATCAATGTGGCTGCTTGGATCATCAATACATTGTTTATTATACCTTTAAATTGCGCCCGAAGGGCGCGCCGAAAATGGAAATGGCAGAAAATGAAAGTGCCAGGAGGTATTTTTTCTTTTTTCAGTATTCCATATTCTTCAATACGTGCACATTCAAGTTCAGCTTTGATGCATAAAAAAGGTGACCCTCCCCCATAGGCTTGCACAAAATGTTATGACCCTTCAAAATACTTGCGTGAAAAATGGCGACCCATCCCAAAAAAACACCGGCCCACCCCCCCCCCCTCTGTAATTTGTGTCCAGTCCCTAAGTTGTCAATTACTATACATTCTTTTGGCATTTTCAAGGCAGTCTCCCTGCCAATAATGAATAAGATCGGAGCTACACTCTACACTGAATGGTGTTTAACTGCCAACAATAATGAGTGTCCAATTTGACAATACCGTGGCACATTTACTTCTTTTCACATCACTGGAATTGGTCAGGTCAGTGCCCTTAAAAGTGCATAGACGCCAAAGTATAGTAGGAGTTGTTCTGAACAAGTATGGCCAAGGCTTCAAGTCTGGCCTCCCAATTTGCTGGCCATGATTCGCATCTTGGTGCATAAAATAAGTCATCCCTTGATATGATTTTTATTTATTTCCCAGCGAAACCAATCATGCTATCCAAAACTGCATTTCCCACATTCCAAACGAGGCGTTGATTTTGCTGTTCTCATTATTATATCACGAAGCCGTTTGTTTTCACTTCAACAATAATAATGAATATAGATTTTTCTTCACAACGAAAATACGCGTGGAGCACTAAGATCAGTGAAATATTGCAGCAATGCATAGTGAGGTTTTGATTCCATTAATTTTTGGTGTCGTGGGAGCCGGGGACATACTGTGTTTAAAATAACCTCTTTGTCCCATTTCTCGGGCAAATATGGGGGTTAGCAGAGGTTTATTCGTTAATTATAATCATTGATCCAGGTAGAGTTAACCTTACAGAACGGTCAACGCACAGAGTATCATATCAAAGATGAAGTTTTCCGTTTACACGGACCAATTTAAAGTCCAAAGTGTGGGCACCGAAAGGATTGTTAAAATCACATCTCGTGATATGTGTAAACTGTCCAACAGTGACCACTCGACTCAAAAACCACTCTATTTCCGACATTGTTTATTTTCCCCCCTGTTTCAAACAATCCGTATCAGACAATCTATGTTTACTCTGGTCAAGAGCTAAGGACATCATTTATCAGGATCAACAAAAATAGCATTCGTATATCGTGAAAGACATAACCAGGTCAAAATATGCAAGCCATGATTATTCGTTTCTCTTCACCATGGAGAGCAACGCCAACATATCAGCAATGCCTCTATAACTATTCTACAGCCACTAATATTTGAATTGCTTGAGGCGTCGTTAATTGTAAACGAAACAAACTTAGGAAAGGAAAACCTAAACGCTTTCTCTGTCTCTGTCTGTCTGTCTGTCTGTCTGTCTGTCTGTCTGTCTCTCTCTCTCTCTCTCTCTCTCTCTCTCTCTCTCCTCTCTCTCTCCTCTCTCTCTCTCTCTCTCTCTCTCTCTCTCTCTCTCTCTCTCTCTCCGTTTGATCTTGATGAAATGATAGTAAGATAACTGCAGAAGAAGCAAACAATACATTGTCGTTAACCATGGACATATATTCATTCGCTTATGCACTAATGCTTGAATTTTCAAACTAGTTGTAAACAAATTCGGGGCAGTATCCCAAACAACAAAATATCTTGGGCCCTAAAGACATCCTCGAGAGAGTACGAGGTAGATCAAGCGAAGACAAAGTGACACTATCAGACAGATATTGAAAAGGTTCTTCTTTGTGTATTTATTTATGTAGGGTATTCACATCATCAACGGTGCCTTGTAAGAATGGACGAAGCCGAACAACAATCACAATGGCTCTTTTGACAGTATTTAAGCGTAGCTTTGCCTAGCAACAAGACTCAAAAGATTGTGACTTGTATTCTTTAACCTGATTACCGCATTTACAAAACAGCATTTCGGTGACCAGCTTCATCCTCGGGTTATTGTACTTTATTGACTTTATCGAAATAAATATTGTCTATTGAAGCCTCTTAATTGCAAAAGTGTCTATAGTGACACACTCATTTGTTTTAAAATGTTGAAGGCAATACTTCAGCGCAATGAATTAAGTTCTATTGGAGTGAAAAGGTGGGAAGTTCAGACTTGCAGAGTGAACAAATGAGAAAAAAGACTGTAAGGGTCCACCCTTTTGATACTCAAATAAAGCTTATCGAGGCAACAAGAAACAAGCAAAGAACCTGGTTGCTATCTTCAGGTTAATACAAATTGTATTTTGATAAGTGCTTGTGTTAAGGTATTCTCCTTGAATTGAAGAAAAAAATCCCATCGTTGAACGTTTGATTGCACACAGGTCGCTCAAAACACACGTGCTTTGTTAAAAATGGGAGCAACTATGCTATTCAAATACGATATATTAACAAGCATAGTTGTTTTCGAGTGCTGTCTTGTTTGAGCAAAACCACTCATGTTTACCTTATCCATACTGGCATGTAGCCATGGCGTACCTTAAAGTTAAACTAGGTCGGTCACTCTTGCCGCTATAATTGAAAATGATAATACAAATGAACTAGTTCGCAGATAACTCGGACAAGGTTTACGTTTCTACGCTTTTGATATCTAGAGAAAGCAAACGTATGCTGCTCATTAGTGCTTCAGATAAAGTGACAATTTTTTACACAATAAAATGCTTGGCAGAAAAATCTTCAATGTTTTTGCAAGATTTTAAATATTCCTGAGGGTACAGCAAGGTCTGGAAGTGATTCAATCAACGCTTGAATATGCACTTGTGTATTTTCATTTACTTCTGTGGGCTTAAAGTGTCGCCTATTAAGATAGGTAATTGAGTAACATAATGCTGGATCACAAGGGAGTGTTCAAAATAATCTTTCGGTGGGATATGTTTCGTCAAAATATCCATTTTTTTTTGTCTTAGACTGACGTGTATAGCATAGTGTATAGGAGATGGGGCTGAGGACAAACGCACTTAGTTTTGTCTACCGGGTGCATGTTTTAATTATCCACGGCCCCTAACATTAGGAGACAAACAATCTTGACACGCTTTAACCTGGTGACCTTCTTTACTGATACAGTTCGTTGACACCCTCGTTGAGGTTATGTGTTACAATTGTAAGAAATACTAGAACGTTCTTGTCCTTTCGTTGTCAGATAGACTGATACCAAGTTGAACGTATTTGCATTGAACATATTTTAAGTAATAGAGTGAATGTTAAATGTAATACGTTCGTAGTTTTCAAAGCCGACAGGGTCTGTTTTGACATGTTGAGTGACAAGCTAATTTGCCACGCACCCCTTGAGGTTGAATAAACGAACCACTTATATTACTTCACAAACAACTGGTCAAGGCAATGCATACAACGAAAATATCTCAAGCAGACACAAAACGACTTGCTAAGGAAAATAACATTAAATACTCAATTTTCTGGCTATGTTGCGATGCCAAGAGGAGAGTTAAGATGGGGGGCGCAGAAGATTCTAGGAGAGAGAGAGAGAGAGAGAGAGAGAGAGAGAGAGGGGGTCTAAGTTTTTCCTTCAAGTCTGTTGATCAGTCAGAGGCTAAGCTTTATTCAAATCCTTTCAGCGCAAGGTTTCCATAACAACAGGAAACAAACAACCTCGACATGCATGCTATAACCTGCCTGATTACTCCTTCACATATATAGTTCGGTTACGCCTTTGTTCAGGTATTGTGCCATTATTGAAAGAACCATATTCTTGTCCTGTCGTGTGTAGAAATTGTTTGAAAAGGTTTTGAAGCTAGAGCACAATAAGAACTTTATCTTTCAAGCGCCAACGTTGACAGTCGCTAATACATAAATTCCCCCTATTGAAGCTTGGACTCAGTCAGGAATAGGGGTATGGCATAGCTATTAGTCATGTACAATTCCTAATTCTACTTAATTTGTCAAACCAATGTTTTTAAATTGTTTTGAAAGTCATTTTCTTGCTTTTCGTGCAAATACGCCGACAGAGTATTTCTGCCGAGAAATTTAACAAAAATGAATTAACAAAAGAAATAGTGACCCTAGTGAGTGAGTAAATTGATGTCTGTCGTTTTTTTCATGTTAGTTGTTCACTTTATTTATTCTTCGTATATATTGTGCACGTGTGCATGCATTCTGTCTGCGTAATGTGCTTTGTTTTCCTGTGAGTCCTATGCTTCTATACGGCATGAGTGACACTAATACAACGTCAGGCTAACTGATATAGGAAATTGGTTATGATATATTGTGGCAAATTGATACAAACAAAGAGACAATAATGACATAAAAGAGAAAACCTTTCATACCTATCAAACTAATTCACAAAGTAAGTGACCAAAATACCTTGGAAACAAAATTAAAACAAAATGTTGGCCGATCATCTGATTTATGAATTAAATGACACACCTGTTTGACCTCTCTAGTGTCGATGGGTCAATCTACAAGACTTACATGTTCCTTAATTCCGCTTCTGTAGCCAAAACAGAACATAACTGTTTTAGGAAAATAGATTTGCTGGCAATTTGAACGTTAAAAGGACGTTACATCGAAACTTCCACTGAGTATGACCAAGGTTTATGCTAACTGTTGGGAGGAATCTCACCATAGAAAGACTCTATCATACAGCATTTGACAAGATGGCTGAAACGTAACGCTATTGCTGACAATGAGAATGTATCATCTTTTATGACAAGTAGAATATATTTGCAATTGCATAAGTGTTCTAATTTCAGTGCTTAGGACGCCACATTTGTTTGCCTTGAGTTATTTTATGCCATCTGGCTTGCTACAAAGGAGGCGCAAATTTAAACGTTAGTTTGAAGTATTTTTAAGGGCAAGTGTCTTCTAGAATCAAAATGCAGACTGTTGTGAAAGAAGGTGTAGCATTCTGTGGTTATATAGGGAATAATAAGGCCTACATAACTTATCTCAATGAGCGTGGATTTCTGCAAAAAACATTATAACGGGCGCTATTTTTATCATTTACTCAAAATTTCAGGATTGTAAAAAGTCTAAAACCTCCCCCTTGCAAAGTTTTCTATAAGTGAGCTCCCGAATTTCCGGCCTACCTCCCCAGTGTTTACTGACTGTTCCCTTAGGTACACAACGAAGGCACGTATGTGAGTTGTAGGGATCTTCGCCGCGTATGTACATCGCAACAAGCTATTGTGATTCAATCTACTTTTCGTGAGCTTTTATTGTATGGGTTGCAATTTCAGTTATTTGATACCTAGATTTGTTGCTTCGAAGCAATTTATCATAAAAGAAAACTTCCCAATAAAACGTTTGATCTACACTGTAAATCCAAGTGTTTAACTTCTAAACACATCAATAAACACTTATCTGTTACACTTATTGAAACACGTTAAGGTGTTTAAGATATAGTAAACACTTAAATGTTTAATTAATAAACACACATATTTAGGATTTAAACACTGGTGTTTTTATTAATAAACGTGTCAACGCGTTTAACAACTAAACAGACTTACATGTTTATTGGGTTGTTACACTTTTTAAACACATATAAGTGTTTATGACCTAAACATGTTTATTCAAAAAATATAAACATGTTTATCAAAAGTGTTTATCACACTAACAATTACCTTCAAAATTATGTCATAGGACATAGTTTCCAAAAAAAAAGACTGGATACAGTGTGCTAAATGGAATGCACAGGAAACATGTTGTATAGAAGCAAACATAATCAAAGGTCCCATTGTTCATAAACCTGGCACTGTGAACTGCCATATTCAACACTCTCACATTAACAGTCAATAACCTTACTGTCAGCCTTTACAAAATGCGTTTGAGTTTCATATCTTCAAGAAAGACGACAAGATTCGGCGATTCAAGTTCCCTGCTCTTGAAATAAACTTCAATGTCAGCATCTGGAACCTCCTATTGAAATAGAGAATGTGTAATGCATTGATTAATATACCTGTGTTTAGAAGTATGACTAAAGCAAGCTATTGTTACATGCTATATATATTCTTGCACAGATTAATGATCAATAGTACCACTATGCAATATTACATCCCATAATGTACAGGATAAATTGTCTGCTGTGATAGACAAAAACATGTAAGAAATCAGATGAACTCTATGAAACCAGATATTGAGCCACATCTTGTGATATGTGTTGCATTCAGTTTATTCCTGTACATTATGGAATGTAATATTGCATAGTGGTACTATTGATCATTAATCTGTGCAAGAATAATGTAGCATGTATAGCCAACTGCCCAGACAAACATATCATTTGAATGACCAAAATCAGCCAAAATACTCAAAAATATGTGTCAAGATTTGAAATAATTTCAACAAATCTGAATCAGGTCATCCCTACAAACCTGTACACAAAAGCAATCGGACAATGGGATTCTTAGAACTTAGATGATTTTTGGATTTTTGAACAAAAACATCAAAAATTACCAAATAAATACAGTTTTGCAGATTTTTTCACAATTTGTACAAAACTGATATTGATCATCCACACCACCTTCACATCAAATTTCAAAGTAGTCTGATGAGCAATTTAAGATTCCAAAACAAGAAATTTACCTTTTTAAGATAACACTTCTCTAGTACTTAATAAGCTCACATCCCCCGTAAATTATATTTTCAGAAAGCCTAGATATAGGAGAACATCTTGGCTACCATAGTTACCATTGTTTACATAACTATCACGTGACAGGTAATTTGTCATGAGCTTTCAAAAATCGGTTTCCCCAGTGTTTTGTTTCAATGCTTTGAGATATGTGGCTGAAATATGTGTGAGCTCAAGCTGTCTTAAGGATCTTCCTAAGTGTGTCTAAGAACTTTTTAAACCTCCTAAAACAATTTTTATGCCAGAAAGACGTCTAGAGTGGTGGGCTTTCATACATTATTCCGCAATGGTTGCATCAGATTACCGCAATAGATTTTACGTCTTTAAAAATAGTCTCCGAGTCCATACCTCAACACTAAAAGTGTTAGGCAGTTTAATTCATCCTTTTGAATTTAGTGAAACAAGCGACCAGACGGTCGTAAGATGGGTAGTGTTTTAGAAAAAATATTTTGACCAAAAATGGCAAAATTTGTCCAATAAAAAGTAATTTGCAAATTTCATTACAGTATCAATACATCAAATGTAGTTAATCCCTTGGAACCTGCATACAAATACCAAAGCTATCAGATGAGTAGTTTTTGAGAAACAATTGTTTTACAAAAATCTGGCAAAAATTACTCCGAAAATACAAAATTGCAAATTTCATTGTAATTCTAATATATCACATTAAAGTTTATCCCTAAGAACCTGAGTACAAAAATATCAAAGCTATCAGATGATTACATTTTGAGAAACAAATTTATTTGTCCAAAAACGGGAAAAATTGCCCCCAAATACAAAGTAGTAGATTTCATCATAATTTTAATATATGATATTTTGATCATCACTCTTAACCTGTTAACAAAATATCGAAGCTATCAAACAAGCGGTTTTATAAAAAAAAAACAATGACCAAAAATTACAAAATTTGCCTTGGGCATAAGAGTACAAAATTACATATTTCTGCACAATTTGATAAATATGAAATTGGTAAAACCAATTCACCTTAATCTCAAATATCAAAGCTATCTGGCAAGTAGATTTGAAGATGATATTAAGATATTTTTAACCAAAAAACAACAAACATCACCTTAAAAATACAAATATACATATGTCATTACCATTTGAAAAAAATCTAAATGAGGTCAACCACACATTCATGAGAGTTTGCATATTATCACTTATTAGGACTGTTATTGCACAAGAAAATAAGTTGTTAAGTACAATAGGTAAATTCAAAACAAACTGCGGCGAAATGTGGTTTTTAATTGGGCTAAAAAATAATACCAAACATTAGAATCCGCAAAACGTTGAAAACAGCAGTTAGTTCAATCCGAATCGTCGGAATAAAATAAATATAAACGGTCTGCAGCGTCTTATACTCGAAGAGATATTTAAAAGTAGTACCGCTCAAAGACCTTGTTTATTAAATTTGCATATCGATTACCTTATTTGCATATAGACTAATAAAAATAACAGTTTGTCACGCGCAGTATTAATCCAATATTATGACAGAACCCCATTGTTTTAATGGTCGGTAAGAATTACAATATAGTTTTCAGTCAAGAAGATGCATCATATGTCCCAAATAATATGTCCGGAATCTACATCGTACATCTTCAATGTGACGGCAATGTTATGATGTATAGGCACTTTGCATTGCTATCGTATTGAGACTAGAATTGCGCGTGAAAATTATCAACAAAGAGATCTTCGAAAATTAACGATAATCATTCAAACGCTTTATAAGCCTGGGTGTTTATAGATAAACATTAAATAATTAACTATTAATTACCTGAATTATGCTCTTCCTGTCGAAAACGGACGTCAAAACGGCGAATCCGAAACGCGCAGACATCTTCGTAGGACGCGCCACTGTTTATGACTTGCGCGCATGCGCTACCTCTGCAAAGCCGCAGTGCAACATGGGAGAGTAACACATAAGGTGTTTACGGTTGTGTTTACAACAGAGGACGTATTAAACACCGGCGTTTATATTCACTAGCTGCATGTACATTACGTTTAAGAAAAATATGTTTAAAGCATAAAAAATAAGCTTATAGCTCAAAAATATTATATAGTGTATTTTTCCATGTGAAATAATGAATTAATGAGAATTTTATGTAACCGAATCGATATTAAATAAAATTACACGAACGGCAATGATGTAATATTTTGAAAGTTAATATTTTAACATATAATTTACAATAAGTATGTTAAATGATAAAATTTTATAATACGCACAAGTTCGTCGAGTAAACTTTAAATAGGAAACATGTCAGAGTTCCCCGTGATCATGGAACTCACATAAACACAGGCATTTAGTTTCTAAACACATCGACACTTTAATAAACACAGGTGTTTAATTTTTAAACGCTGGCGTTTAACCTCTAAACGCGTCACACGTCGCATAGATTTTTAGTGTATCGCTCTTCCCCCAACCCCGAGAAACGCCATCCACTTTACATTTACAGATTAAAGTTGCTGCAATAGTTCCTTCCATTTTTCCCGGCGATTTAACCTGTTATAAATAAAGTTATGATTATAAATGTCCTTGACAAAATTTTACAACTACGAGATTTTGCATGAATACCTAGCAACATTCAGGATTTCAGTGCAGTATGGCATTTTTGCACGTATACATTTATGACAGATATATTAAATTGACATAAAGAATATTCATTATCATAAAATTACAAAGAAAACGGTTGTCTTAAAATAGCGTGACTTTGAAATAAATACTAATAATATTCCAGGATTCTAGTGCTGCATATTTGTTCATCGGGCAAGGCGCAGCGCCTCGGAAGAATTGAATGATAAGACATTTACAAGTTCTGCCCAATACCTGAGCCAAAATACAAAAAACAAAACAAATCAAAACATCCCTGCGAAGCGAGTTAACACCAGCCCTTTCAGGTTAAATAAGTGTAAATTACACATCCGGTGTTAAAGCTGGCACTTGAAAAAGTGAAGACGTTGAATACCATAGGACACAAAGAATAATTTGAACGACAATTTGCCTTGCGTTGTGGGAATTTTGTCGACTGTACTCGTGCATGTGCCAAACTGAAATAGAAATGAAACTTACATAGTAATTACAACATGCTACAGAGACGCAACACTTTGCTTAATGTTTAAAATGCATGTTTTAAGTTCACAAACATGACTGCCCGTGAACACAGAAACGAAAAATGAAATGAATCAAAATGCACTTTCGTTAACAAAGTCATACATACCACAACCGGCAGTTGTTATTTTGTTTACAAAGAAATTCAGATAACTTTTCAAATATTTTGTATGTTCTTTGTTGTTGTTTTTTAACTGTGATATGCTATGTTGCTGGCATTTAGGGTCTAAGTGTTTTACAATATTCATTTTTTTATTCTTTGAAATTCGGATAGCATGGTCTTGAATCATGTACACATCTGTTGTTTGAGATGTCTTGGCAGATTTTGGCTAGTGTTGGAATCTTTCCCATTGAGCAATGACACTGCCATTGTTCACAGAGTTTGACGTATACCATTGTCATGTAAATTTGAAAGTTGCAGTCACAAATTAATCGAAGTAATTTACAATCAGGCAGAATGCGGCATCTGCTAGGAACAATAAGATTTCATTTTGCCATTGAAATGTCATCTGTTTACATAACGTACTTCAAAATGGGTAGGAGCGATCATTGTTGCACGCTTTACTGTACAAAAGTTGACATATATTTTCATGTTATCCCCTTTCCCTTAAAAAACAGAGACCGAGGACGAGCTCATCTGTGGATCTTGATCATTTTTATTGCCTATTGGGAAGATGGTAGAGTCCGTCATATCATTTATTAAAGCCAAACAAAATGATTTTAAGAGCCATAAGGACGTTTAGCTATACCTCAAAGATGTTAATTGTTTTAATTTGGCATTATTCCTTTATTTTGGAAAGTTCAAAGGGTAAGAATTAAAAATAAAAAAAGCAAATTGATGTCCAGCGTATACTTCAGAAAACGAAATTCGTGAGTGTCAATGCAATCATAGTAATATACAAAAAGGTAGTACTGACCGTTTTGGGGATTTATACAGATGTATACAAATTCTAGCCGTTATATATCATACATGGAAATGAAATTATTGTCAATATCTTTACCTTCTGTGATCCGCATATCACATCTAAGCCACCTCTACTCATTAATGGCAGCCAGTGAGCTCTATAGAGCTCTGTTGGCAGCCATTGGGCTTTGACAAGTGAAGTGTCACAAACTATTTAAGCTGCCTGATTGCTGCTCTTCGATCGGCCAAGAGCTGCACAATTCAGAATATTGTATTTCAGAGATACCTGAATCTGCAGCAGACATATGACAGCTCAAAATATTTTATGCAGATCTGCATTTGAGCTGCTTTGAACTGCTACAACTCTGAAACAAATCTGTGACAGCTCAGTGCAGATCTGCAGGTTTGGTAGGTATATAGGCAGACATAGGATGCTGGCAACTCGTTTTATGACGGAACAAAATGGGTAATTGACTATTATATTATATCACGCTACCATGGGCCATTCTGATTGATAAAGAGCTCATTCCACTGATGCTAAAATACCGTTTTAGTAGTGGTAAAAACGGGTCCCTAAACCAGCACTTTCGAAATTTGCTTAGTCGGTTCATTTGAAAGTACCGATCTAAACTTAATCCGAAACAGTCGGCTTTGTTTCAAAGATCGAAGTCCGAATTTCGATAAACAGACAAAGTATGTCGATAACTCACCTAATGGTGAAATAAGTTGGGGTCAATGATGAAAGACATCTCTGAAGCAGCTCATTTGGGTTTGATGTACACAAATCATTGCATTAGGGCAACGGCGCACCGTGCACTTTTGCCTGATTCAGTGGGAGTCAAGATGCGACTTACAGGTCTCTAAAATGAAGCTAGCATTTTGTTCATACGCAAATAAATTGACACTTCCTTACAGTACGGTATGTCAGAAATTCTTATCAAAGTTTGGCTGTAACAGACGAGGATGTTCTAACGATGTAGACCAAGAAGTTCAAAATAACAATGGGATTACTCCTGGTGACTGCGACGAAAGTTGACATCAAATGCAACAAGCAGTGTCAGCGTCCAGTTCTCGCTGAATCGGGCAACACACTCTGCAAAACTGTTGATCACAGTTGCTGTCATCCCAAGTCTGGATTATTTCAAAACTGCTTTTTTACTGGTACAATAACGTCCAAATTATCCATCATTCAAAAATAGCGCCTGTAACCTCACTGTACCAAGACTGAATGTTGCGATGGTCGACGCATCGGTACAAAATGAGACAAATCTATTTTTAGTATGCCAAAACAGCCAGGACTATTGTTCTTATGTAAATTAACGAAAAAGAAATTGTTACTTTTTCTCGTGATTTGAAGTCTTGACCCATTTTCTGTGATGCAACAGGTCCAAGTTTGTGTTCGCTTTGGTTGTAAATATAATACAATGTTGATGAACGTAATGCTTATTTTACCGTAGGATACTGTGTGCATCTGTTGTCAATGTAATCCAAACTTATATAAATGCTCGGTCTCGGGCGCTGAATTTCCGACGTTCGATCTCTCATACGTCCGTTTTCTGCATTTGGGCTTAAAGTGACGAAAACACCCAAGCAAGACAACAAGACACACAACTTGATATAATATAATAGCAATAACCCCTTCAAGTCGGGTATACACTTTATTTAGGTACAATTCGCTCCATATAGCACTCGCCTAGCGGCTCTTGCTATATTTCGCGCATTGTACCAAAATCTCGTGCATACCCTCCTGCGGCGGGGTTATTGCTTAAATACTATATGATCATGGAGTCCAGAAAATAAACCCTGTTCAAGACTCTTAAAAAGTGGTTGCAAGAAAACTTTTTTGGGGGTTTTTTTGTATTTTATTTTTTCGGTTTTTTCCGAATTACAACATAGCTTATATTATGTCACAATAGACATACGAGGAGCCTTTACAATAAGGTGACAGAACAAAGATCTTGCGGTCTGCTGGCCTTGGAATAGCCAGAGAGGGTCAAAGCATTGCTCGAAATGAATCGAGATCAGGATTACTGTCAAGTTTGGGTGAGCGCTTTTGGACATGGCTCTGCATAATGAGTGTGTTGGTAAACGGTTGCGATCTTTCGCATTATCTGCGTAATCTGTTGCTCTTAAAACACGTGAGGACTAAGTGTGTCCAGGGGCAGTGGTGCAGCCTTCGTTTCCCTGTTGGTTTCAGTTATGCCATGACAATACTCGAAAGAAAGAAAGAAATACCATCTTCATCAACCAGGAGCTTGCTAAGTCGATTTATTGAATTTTGAGGTCATGTCAACGGTGGTTATGAGAATAGTTTGGCTACTGGCCGCCATATGCACATACGGAATTGGCGCCGTACACTGGAAATGATCATGCAAAAAATAATAAACATAATTATAGATATTACAAAAAAAAACCCGAATTGACAATTTGATATGCTGCAATTACGAGTTTTTGGTGAAAGCTGACTAAACTCTCATCTGAATATGGATGGAGGAACAAGGTCAGGAAATAGGTGAACTACGCGACGTCATGACCGACTGTTAAAATCACAAAATAAGCTTAATGTAAGTTCCCTACATCACGTATGGGTCGAGGCTTCCATTAAGCTCGTGTATCACGACTCTATAAGCCTAAGTCTGCGTTCACAAAAAACGGTTAGGGCTGGAGGAATTCAGGGGGGATTCAAAAATCTTCGGGGTAGTACAGGGGGACTTGAAAATTGTGCTCTACCTGTAGGGGGGGGGGGGACTTGAAAATTTTTGGTTCCCTTTTTTGTTTTACATTTTCGAATTCCAAGTTTTTGTAGGTAATTCCATAAAAAACGAATGCCCTTTTTTATGTCATCAAAATGTTGTAATGTCAGTAATAATTTAACAAAATCTAGAACTATTTTGTCACATTTCATGACTTTTATCTCGAAAAAATCTAAACGTATGATTTGTCGTAAAAAAACCAGACTTCAGCCGAGTAACAGGGCAGAAGCTGCTACTCCATACAGTCAGTGTCACTATCAGGTATCGCCCTACTACTGCAGTGTCACTGTCACTGCATACCAGAGCAGTGATAGAGATAGCTCTGACTCTGATGTACATGGTAGTTGAAGAAGAGTTTGGGTCAAATGAGCTCATGACAGTGAAACATACTTGTACACAAGATCAGGCCAGAGAGCAACACATGGAAGAAGAACATAAAAATTTTTGAATTCTGGCATATGAGAATAATCAAATATTAAAGAAAAAAGATGAGTTCACCATGCTTGACTTTATAAATTTCACATTCTTTTTATAAAATGATACAGAAGTAAAACTTTGAACAGTAAAGACTAAAAGAAAGAAAATATGTCACCAAATGGAATCATCTATTTTTTACCTAAATTCGCAATTATTACACTTAAAATGTCAGAGATTAAAACATTTATTTGATGGAATATTTTAGCTTCCAGTATTGTCGATTTTGAGTAGCATATAAATCTTGTAGTTTTGAAACAATTTTTGGTAGGTCACTTTGCAATATGGCAATTAGCCAGAATTCTCAATTTGCCTACTCTCTCATGATCGTCATTTTGTGTGCTCTTTAGCAGGAGCAATCGATCTGGCCAGAGCTGGATTAACTCAAGTTGGCTTTAAGACCAATAAATCTAAAATATTCACTGATGCGTTTAAAGAACTTGCCTTGGGAATATGACTATACAAAGTGCTAATACAGGTAGTATTGGACACCTGTGAGCGGAACGGCGCAATACATGTTTATTTTTACTGCGCTCACATCCTTTACACACATGCGGGCCTGTGATAGTTGGGGGACTTGAAAAATTTTGACCATATAGAGGGAGGCATGTGAAAAATATTTACGGTTCTTTGGGGGGATCTGAAAAAAATAAGATTTCAATCGAGATTCCTCCAGCCCCCCCCCCCCCCCCCCCAATCGTTATTTGTGAACGCAGCCAAAGCGATCGCGGTCGGTTGTCATCACAAGTTATATTTATTTCGGAGCAATTTTTTCACGAAACGTTTGTTAACCTTCAACTGGAATCAACGATGGACTAGGTTCATCTTCGTTGTCGAAGGAATTTAAGTCCAGCGTTTGTCAAAATCCTACGATGTAGCGCTGCGCGGACTAAATGAGCCGTCCTCGGACGGACGTATCCTAAACTAAAGCTTTTACAAAATCCGGTGATGACCCTTCCTTGCTCACCTTAAAATGACAGAAACAGTTTTCGATGTCATTGTAAATGCCAACCCTGCTCTGCCTACAGTTTTGTAACATGCATTGTACGCATGTGTTTTTTCTAAAATGCATCGTTTTAGCGTTCCTTGACTAGTTTTCTTGCTAAGTCACGTCCGTAAAGTGTTCACTTCCGTGATGTCATTGCATCATGGATGCAACTTAAAAGAGTCTATGACAACACAAAGTTTTCATGTTTTGCACGCTGATATAACTCTAAGCCTACACGTGATTTGTTTCAATCGGAATTGTTCTCGTATGCACAGCAAATGTTTAACAAATTTACACCTCTGCGCGTTTGAATGATTGCCTGCCAATATTGTTTGAATCACGGATCGAATGTCTCCTAAGGGCCATTCGCTTTGTTCTGATAGCGATTTTTCCCAATAATCGTTGTAATTGAAAAAACTTCGTGAACGTTTCGGATACCTGTATGGCCTCGGTGTTTAATATGAAACGGTCTATGTTCATTGTACGCAAATATTGTTTGGTTGTTTGTTTGTTTTAGAATCGTTGTTGCCTAGTTTCACGGTACGGTCAACTTCGCTGTCACCTGTTGTCAATTAGGAGCCATTATGACCTTTCAAAAAGTTTGCGACCTTTTATATCCTGCACCGGGGCACAGAGTAACATAAACAGAGTGGCAACACTTGCATGCCTTTTGTTCCATGGTCGTCTCGGTAGACTATTGGCTTTTCATATTAAAATGAGCTTCAAAGGTGTTAAACTTTTTGGAGGCTTGTTTGTGGTTGATAATTACACGAGATTATGCGAAACATACGACGAGATGGCATCGTACTGCCAGTCGCGTAGCAACCATAGTTACTTTGTGAGCTCTCAGGCCAGAAACACTGCTTCACCCAATCAAAACATAACACGCCAGCAGTTTCATAAACATGTCCTTTCTTGACGCACGTGTAAAAGACGGTATGACTGACCGTAAGCCATTGAGTAAAACCAGACAGTATCGATAAAAGACTTTCAAATTTTGTTCAAACACACTCATTATATATTCATAAAAATATGAGAGGAATTTTTAAAATGGTGACACCCACTTTCCTGAAGCTCAAAACACTCCCGTTTTTGCCAGCACATCAATTCCGATCAGCACCACACGACAACAACAACACAAACTTTGTCGAACATACTTTCGCTTAACAATTGGTGAAAATCCGAAAATTACCGAAGGGTGCATGGTCGGCACTCTTCGGAAAAGAGAGCCAAGAGCTTCGTGAGGCGAGGCAAACATGGATTGCTTACGTAACCGCTTCACGCCTTAAACAATAGGTGTTGCACTCTGTGTATGTTACTCTCTGACCGGGGTTTAAGCATGGGCCTTAACAAATCACGCTTTCCCTAGGCTTCTCGCGAGACTATGAATGCATTTCTGATTGGTGTTTAATAGACTGTGACATCACGCACAAAAAACATGATAGAAAATTCCACATCTACACTCTTGGAAGTTAGGCGAGTCATCCTAGGAGCGACCACAATAACAGCACAATGACGTGAGGAGGCAAAACAAAGGCTGTGACCGACAAGTTGATATCGACAAGAATAAGTCACGAAAGAATAATATGAGTTAATACGTTATCCTTTGTTCTTTTACGGTTAAAGTAATAAACCAATTTTCCTCATTGCTAACGAAAACTAACTGACAACTATATGACGCCATTCGAATCCCTTCAAAGAAGATGAGATTTTGGCTTACATTAAATAACGACATAGTTCGTATTACTCGTTGTCATAGGACACGATTAAAACAAGAACGCAACATTCCATAAATACAGCCTTTTGCACATGAACAAATAGCCTGTTTGTACTATGCGAGGGGCGATATATCTATCGAGTGTCCTTGTCCACACATTTTTGGCATATTGATGGTAATTTACAGCAAAAGCACGATTCATGATAAACTTACCACAAGCTGCCATATCTGGTCTCGCAGTGGGCAAAACTGTTTCAGGAAATATCACCGATCTGATCAGTTTATAACTGGAAACCAAGACCTGGGAATACTCGCTACGCAAAGGAGACTTCGACTGTACTTTGTGCAATCGGAGAATAAAGACCCTAGCAGCGAATACTTGGCACGAATTCAAATTCAACGACTTCTGACATTCACGTGATTTTGAAATGGAAGCATCTATTGGCTGTTAGGACTGCCGTAGCTTGACAGTCTTGGCAGGGGGCCCAAGCTATGCTGTACCACTGTACATCTATCGAAAAGAAAATAGAGGCTTAACAATTGAGACTCCTTTACATGACATTCCATTTCACGAAAGATCAATTTTCAGAAGTGTCTAATTTCAAGCATCCATTCGATAATATCGGGTTTGAGGCTTTACTGTCAGACAATTGCATTGATTGATGCATGGGGAATACTATGGAATTTCCTGAAGCAAAAATGAGGAGGGGGTTTACTATTTAAACGCATATCACGCAAGCTTAACATATACAAATAATAATGCCTCTTTCTATCGTGTTCAGCATATTCACTAACAAACTATTGTCATGGGCATTGCATATTCTACTCAACAGAATGACACAGCTATTTCACAAATATTATACCTGTATTATATAAACATGAAAACAGAAACCATAAGTTATGGGGCCTAAGCCATTACTTATCATTTCAAGTCATCAAAAGTATTTATTTTACATAAAGTGGTTGCTGCATTTTTTTCCTGATTTTTGTGCGAAGGCTAACGCTTTCCTTTGTGCAATTATTTCGAAGTAATATCACTAATTACAAAGTTCATTATATGTGCAAATGAACCTTTATTAACTTCACACTCCTAAATGCATAACAACAGTCAGATATATCTCGGATCAGTATCTGCGGCAGATATCATCAAATTTGGTACATTTGGTTTATTTCGGACTCAGATGACTAATTACAAAACTTCATTAAATATGCAAATGAGCTATTTACTGATTTGACTCTGCCCAATGCTTCTCAGTACGATTAGATTTCTATCACATCAATATTTGTAGTAGATATCATGAAATTTGGTCTAGAAATTTCGGAATAAAGTCACTAATTACAAAATTCATTAAATATGCAAATGAGCAGATAATTGACATGACACTCGCAGTATCATCATTTGTTTTGATTGACAGGAATATTGACAATTGAACAGAATCAGCAAGTGTTTTTTTTATATTTTGACACAGTATTGTTTTGTGTTACCCGATCTTGATATTTACACACAACATAATAAGTTTTTATTATCATATGACGGATTCAGACAATGTATAGTCACCACGACCACAGTGATGCCGATCTAGACAGAGTGACAGCGGTATATGTGGTTTGTTTATAACGTTTTATTATAACCAATAGTAAAACCTTTGGGTAACATAAAAATACCATTCACAGTTCAATGAATTACCTACCAAACTATGTAATCTTAAAATTTGAAAATAGGGAACATACTATTTCAGGTCCCATCCTTATGCCAATAGTAAAACGTAATTCCCTTCTCTACTACCCAGGAATTTTTATAGTCCCCTTCATTCCGCTAGCCCCCTCGCTATCATTTGTTACCGTAGCCTGAGGTATGCTGACTTCACTGACGCCATACCATTGCTGAATAGTGTAACAGGTTGAACTCCTGACCTCTGACCCAATGAATGCTATTGTTTGGCCCGCCCCTCAAAAACCCCATACAAGTGTGACGCACTGCTGTTTATAATGCATTATCCGAAATGCAGATAAAGTATTTTGAAACAGTAAAGAAGCACTCGAAAAATAATAAACAAACGGGAGATAGAGTAAAATGTACACATGAAATCGTTCTATATAAATGGTATTCGTTGGGTGTTAAATTTATTAAAAACATTCGGGGGGGATCCTTA
Organism: Ptychodera flava; assembly: GCF_041260155.1. NCBI lineage: Eukaryota > Metazoa > Hemichordata > Enteropneusta > Ptychoderidae > Ptychodera > Ptychodera flava. The sequence goes on from NW_027248404.1 coordinate 104,606, forward strand.
TTGACCTTTACCATATATTCATTTCTTAACAGGAACAAACACAAGTACACATACTGGTATCTAATAAATAAAAAAACACTGCATCCGGCTTGAAACTGTTAATGTATTTACCCACAGTGACACTTGCCTCTGTTGCAATGAATACCATGAGAGTTTAACTTGTTACAAATTCAGTGTTAAGGCTATACAGAAGGATCCAACGCGCACGCGATTGCTAAGGCTGGCAGTGTTCCAAATGCGCGCTATTGCACGTTAAAATCGTTACCGTTTACATAGTTTTTAGGCACTATCGCCTTCTCATATTGTGAAATTTTTTTAAAGCTTCAAAGTCGGCCAATTTTCTATCTGTTCACATGAATTTCGGAATAAGGCTAAGCATGCTTTCGGAAAATTCTTAATAATTCTTGAGATATGGCAGGAATAACATTACAAATTGTACGAAATTACGAAGTAGATATTTGACATTTCAAAACTTGTGTTTGTTTCACGGCTCACCTAACCCATGCCCGGGACTGTGAAGGAGTATGCCAAGTATCACTGTGTAAAATTTCAGGGGATTTTGAGCAAATTTGGAGTAGCTGAATCTTTTCAAAAGCATGCTGTGTTAATCTACATGTCTATGACGTCATGCGTTCTATGACCAACAGTCATGCGTCTGCTCGGTTTTTGTGCCTTTGTTCTGCATTTTCGGGTCAATAAATGCACAAAAGTCACATTTAATATATTTTCTTAGCAACCATTGCCTAGATACTTGAATCCTTCTGTATCGCCTTAAAAGGATGGAACACCATCATGTAGTATGTACCCATGTCTAAGCAAAGCTTGAAAGTCGTGACTGGCTAGGTCACCTGTTATAAGGTGTTTAGTTGTAAATATCACCGAATGAATATTGGAAATACAAACACTTACATTTAAAAGTTCAGCATCGGGAGGGGCACACCCATTTCTTCTAGACCTTATTGTGAATTGGTGCATCATTAGGGGACAAAGCCCTATGGGGCTTGTCCCCTATTGTATTTACTCAGGATCACTTCTTCTTCTTCTTCTTCTTCCGTAAATTCTTTGTAAAGCTAGATCTCCAAAACCGTTGTGCGCAGCCTTTTCAAACTTGCAGGGCTTATTAGGCATACTGAGTACTGGTGCACCTGACCCTTCATATTTTGATTGGTCACATGACCTGACTGTTATTAGTTATTAAAAATTTTAATTACATCTAATTTGCATAAAAATTGAACAATCGAAAATCTGAATAGAAACTTTTTAGATCATACTACCTAGATGCTACATACCAAATTTCAAGAATTTTCACCTTGCCGTTTATGAGAAGAAGATTTTGAAAGTATTATTTTTCTGATTTTTCAATGACCTTTGACCTCCTCTATACCTCTGCCGCTAAGCCATACAAATGGCTTATTCTGGCCTATGTAAGAGTCCTGGGGGGCCGGGGGCTGGTGACTACTGAACAATGACCAACAGGGGATCAAACTGCAAATCAATATTTTAAGGATTGACCAACAGGGGATCAAACTGCAAATCAATATTTCAAGGATGAACTTGACCTATGACCCTAGCATGTTTCGATACCTCATTGATTATGCACATATCTAATTCCAGCCTTCAAACTAGAGCTAGAGTTCTGATTTTTGGTACACAAAGACATGTATCAGTGTTAAGTTTTTTAACAAAATGTCACATGACCAGCACATCCTATACCTCATTGATTATGCGCATATCTAATTCTGGGCAAGCCAATAGAGCTGGAGGTCCGATTTTTGGTATATAGGGATAACTATTGAAAACAATTTTTTTCACAAAATGTCACATGACCTTGATGACCCTTGACCCCAAATATACATATCTGTCCATAACTCAGTAACCACAAGGACTACACCCTTCATATTTGGTATGATGGGATACCTTATGGTAACATATGCCGTACCTCATTAAATATGCACATATCTAATTTTAGGCAAGCCAACAGAGCTAGAGGTCTGATTTTTGGTATATAGGGATAACTATGGGATACAATTTTTTTGACAAAATGTCACGTGACCTCGATGACCTTTGACCTCAAATATACATATCTGTCCATAACCCAGTAACCACAAGGGCTACACCCTTCATATTTGGTATGATGGGAGACCTTATGGTACCATATGTGATACCTCATTACATATGCACATATCTGATTTTGGGCAAGCCAACAGAGCTAGAGGTCTGATTTTTGGTATACAGGGATTACTATGGAATACAATTTTTTGACAAAATGTCACGTGACCTCGATGACGTTTGACCTCAAATATACATATCTGTCCATAACTCACTAACCACAAGGGCTACACCCTTCATATTTGGTATGATAGGAGACCATATGGTACCATATATCATACCGCATTAAATATGCACATATCTCACTACGGCCCAAAGGCGCCCCATTTTGTCCGGTATTAGCGTCCCGAATTTTCACCACACATACGTGGAGTGCGCGTTCACAGAGTAAATTTCACCTCCCGCGTCATGTTGAAAATTTCGCCGTATTTCCTTGCTGCACAGCTAAATATTGATGAAAGAGTGACAGGTCCTATTTCCCGTATATGCTGCCCTTACAATAATAATATTTTGGGAAGAATTTCACATGGGAATTCCAAAAATACGTAAGCGATAACAGCCATATGCAAAATTACGTAAAAACACAGTCAACAGCAAAACGATCTTCAACTCGTCATTTCATAAAAATAAGAGGGAAACTCAAAAAAATAAAACCATAGAGTTTTAGTTACCCTTCATGATATCTGTCATACCAAATATTATAAAAATAATCAGCTCGATTTCCCATAGAAACAATGGCGTTTAATGTACTGAACAGACTGTACAACTCTCGCTCGTTCAAATTTCTCAATTCTGAACCAATGATAGTGAAAAATGGCACAGTGTTTCTTTGATTTATATACAAAATTCCTGTCGTTTTAGTTTTTTGAATTTCTGGATGAAACATGTTTTAGTTGCATTTTATTTTTTCGATCGCTGAATTTTTGCTCTTGCCCTCAATAAAATGGCGATCTTACGGCGTTTGCATATGCAGAATCAGGGCTTATATTGACGCATTTTAATCGGTTAGCGTCTCTTAAATAATACAGACCAAATACCTGTCAGGTTGTTGTAATTTACACCAAATTTTGGCGAATATCAACTATGAAAATTCCAGTAAACTGCAAAAATAACACAGAACAGAGGTGAACGGCCGTAGAGTCTCCACTGTAATCGTGCAGTGAACGTTATCGATCGATATCCTTTTGTCCGAAATTGTTACATTGTTGTCTCACTCACTCGCGTGTAGTTCCCCTTTCACAATGGCGGCAAACTACGCCTAAGTGCGCCAAAATGTGCTGAAACGTACGTAACCTATCACCAAAACTAAAAAAAGTGTTGTCCATATACTTTCAGTACAGGAACCAACGGATACCTTGATGTTAAAGTGTATAAGTCAATATACGGGTAATTGTGGAAATGTTTATGACGTGACCTCAACACACGAGCGCCCGGCACGAGCGGCATCCAAACAGATTTTTGATCGATAATCTATTGAAAATAAATTGATACAATGTTCGCCGTTGTCAATAGCGACCGGCCGAAAGCGCTGTTCCATAGAAATAATGCTTCGCGGAATACCGTACACTGAGGCATACTTTTAGGCTGTAATGTCTAATTTTGGGCAAGTCAACAGAGCTAGAGGTCTGATTTTTGGTATATAGGGATAACTATGGGATACAATTTTTTTGACAAAATGTCACGTGACCTCGATGACCTCTGACCTCAAATATACATATCGGTCCATAACTCAGTAACCACAAGGGCTACACCCTTCATATTTGGTATGATGGGAGAGCTTATGGAACCACATGTCATGCCTCATTAAATATGCACATATCTAATTTTAGGCAAGCCAACAGAGCTAGAGGTCTGATTTTTGGTATATAGGGATAACTATGGGATACAATTTTTTTGACAAAATGTCACGTGACCTAGATGACCTCCGACCTAAAATATATTGTTTTTCCATAACTCCGTAACAACAAGGGCTACATCCTTCATATTTGGTATGATAGGAGACTCTATGATGCCATATCCCGTACGTCATTAAATATGCACATATCAAATTTTGGCAAGCAAACAGAGCTATAGGTCTGATTTATGGTATATAGGGATAACTATTGGATACAATTTATTTGACAAAATGTCACGTGACCTCAATGACCTTTGACCTCAAATATACATATCTGTCCATAACTCAGTAACAACAAGGACTACACCCTTCATATCTGGTATGATTGGAGACCTAATGGTACCATATGTCATGCCTCATTAAACATGCACATATCTAATTTTGGGCAAGCCAACAGAGCTTGAGGTCTGATTTTTAGTATGTAGGGATAACTATGGGATACAATTTTTTTTTAAAAAGTTCACGTGACCTCGATGACCTTTGACCTCAAATATACATATCGGTCCATAACTCACTAACGACAAGGGCTACACCCTTCAGAATTGGTAGGATGGGAGAGCTTATGGTACGATATGTCATGCCTCATTAAATATGCACATATCTAATTTGGGCAAGCCAACAGAGCTAGAGGTCTGATTTCTGGTATATAGGGATAACTATGGGATACAATTTTTTGACAAAATATCATGTGACCTCGTTGACCTTTTTTCCATAAATATACATATTTGACAATAACTCAGTAACCAAGAGTCCTATACCCTTCATATTTGGTACGATCTTAGACCTTATTATGCCACATGCAGAACCTCATAATTGTGCACATTTCTAATTTTGAGCTAGCAATAAACCTAGTGTTCTGATTTTTTGTTGACAGATGTAACATAAGGAAAGAAAGTTTTGTTGCAAAAAAGACATATAACGGTAATGACCTTTGCCCTCTCTAATTACATTTGCCTTCTTTTTCCCACTTAACATTGCTTTGGCCCCGGCATTGCTGCTTGCAGCTATATTCTATCTTTGTTATTATAATTATTTTTCTTCTTGTTCTTCTTCTTCAACGATATTTATGTACGTATTTATGCTCATATTTATATTTATGTATGTATTTATGAAGATATGTTCATCGCTCTCAAGCGATGAACATATCTTCAACAAAGTAGCACCATTTACAACAACGCGCTCAAGGCAAGTGGCTACAACGTAGAGATAAAATACACAAAGGAACATGAATTTAAAGGCCATGCAAGAAGGAAGCGACATCGTAACATCATCTGGTTCAATCCACCGTTCAGTAAATATTGAGACAAACATTGGAAAAATATTCCTCCGCCTCATCGAGAAGCACTTTCCCAAATCCCAAAGATATATATATCTAAATATATATATATATATATATATATATATATATATATATATATATATATATATATATATATATATATATATATATATATATATATATATATATATATATATATATATATAACAAAGCAGGGAAAATCATTACCCAGACTTTTACACGCCTTTGGCAATTCTTTGTCATCCATGCCCCTTTCCAGCACATGTTGTAAATAAGGACGACGTTCCTGGCTGTTGACCATCTCCTTAGCTTTAGGTCACTGTGACTTTAAAATGCAGCGCTGTTTAACCGAGATAGGCCATGTCGGGTCATTTTAGATTCGTTAGTCACTTAAGCGTGTCGTTTTCGTCGCATTTGGTTCAGCTAAGTTAAAGTTTTGAAGACACCCGTACAATTACTGATGAAAGTGGCTTCAGTTGAACACAACGTGACCGTGTTCTTTACATGGAGACATCAAAGAATACGGAATCTAATACTTCTCAGAGAGTCATTTTTTAGCTCCAGTCAGAATTTTAATTCATTCACAGCTATTGTGTACTGCAATTTTGGGGCTACCCACAGTGGTAACTATGGGATACAATTATTTTAATAAAATGTCACGTGTCTTCGATGACCTTTGACCTCAAATATACATATCGGTCCATAACTCAGTAACCACAAGGGCTACACCCTTCATATTTGGTATGATGGCAGAGCTTATGGAACCACAAGTCCTGCCTCATTAAATATGCACATATCTAATTTTAGGCAAGCCAACAGAGCTAGAGGTCTGATTTTTGGTATATAGGGATAACTATGGGATACAATTTTTTTTTGACAAAATGTCACGTGACCTCGATGACCTCTGACCTCAAATATACATATCTGTCCATAACTCAGTAACCACAAGGGCTACACCCTTCATATTTGGTATGATGGGAGACCTTATGGAACCACATGTCATGCCTCATTAAATATGCACATATCTAATTTTAGGCAAGCCAACAGAGCTAGAGGTCTGATTTTTGGTATATAGGGATAACTATGGGATACAATTTTTTTGACAAAATGTCACGTGACCTCGATGACCTTTGACCTCAAATATACATATCGGTCCATAACTCAGTAACCACAAGGGCTACACCCTTCATATTTGGTATGATGGGAGACCTTATGGTACCACATGTCATACCTCATTAAATATGCACATATCTAATTTTAGGCAAGCAAACAGAGCTAGAGGTCTGATTTTTGGTATATAGGGATAACTATTGGATACAATTTATTTGACAAAATGTCACGTGACCTCAATGACCTTTGACCTCAAATATACATATCGGTCCATAACTCAGTAACAACAAGGACTACACCCTTCATATCTGGTATGATTGGAGACCTAATGGTACCATATGTCATGCCTCATTAAACATGCACATATCTAATTTTGGGCAAGCCAACAGAGCTTGAGGTCTGATTTTTGGTATGTAGGGATAACTATGGGATATAATTTTTTTTTAAAAAGGTCACGTGACCTCGATGACCTTTGACCTCGAATATACATATCGGTCCATAACTCACTAACCACAAGGGCTACACCCTTCAGAATTGGTATGATGGGAGAGCTTATGGTACCGTATGTCATGCCTCATTAAATATGCACATATCTAATTTTGGGCAAGCCAACAGAGCTAGAGGTCTGATTTCTGGTATATAGGGATAACTATGGGATACAATTTTTTTGACAAAATATCATGTGACCTCGTTGACCTTTTTTCCATAAATATACATATTTGACAATAACTCAGTAACCAAGAGTCCTATACCCTTCATATTTGGTACGATCTTAGACCTTATTATGCCACATGCAGAACCTCATAATTGTGCACATTTCTAATTTTGAGCTAGCAATAAACCTAGTGTTCTGATTTTTTGTTGACAGATGTAACATAAGGAAAGAAAGTTTTGTTGCAAAAAGGACATGTAACGGTAATGACCTTTGCCCTCTCTAATTACATTTGCCTTCTTTTTCCCACTTAACATTGCTTTGGCCCCGGCATTGCTGCTTGCAGCTATATTCTATCTTTGTTATTATAATTCTTTTTCTTCGTGTTCTTCTTCTTCGTCAACGATATTTATGTACGTATTTATGCCCATATTTATATTTATGTATGTATTTATGAAGATATGTTCATCGCTCTCAAGCGATGAACATATCTTCAACAAAGTAGCACTATTTACAACAACGCACTCAAGGCCAGTGGCTACAACGTAGAGATAAAATACACAAAGGAACATGAATTTAAAGGCCATGCAAGAAGGAAGCGACATCGTAACATCATCTGGTTCAATCCACCGTTCAGTATATATATATATATATATATATATATATATATATATATATATATATATATATATATATATATATATATATATATATATATATATATATATATATATATATATATATATATATATATATATATATATATATATAATATATATATATAACAAAGCAGGGAAAATCATTACCCAGACTTTACACGCCTTTGGCAATTCTTTGTCATCCATGCCCCTTTCCAGCACATGTTGTAAATATAATCTAAATGACCCGACATGGCCTATCTCGGTTAAACAGCGCTGCATTTTAAAGTCACAGTGACCTAAAGCTAGGGAGATGGTCAACAGCCAGGAACGTCGTCTTAAAGGACGACGTTCCTGGCTGTTGACCATCTCCCTAGCTTTAGGTCACTGTGACTTTAAAATGCAGCGCTGTTTAAACCGAGATAGGCCATGTCGGGTCATTTTAGATTCGTTAGTCACTTAAGCGTGTCGTTTTCGTCGCATTTGGTTCAGCTAAGTTAAAGTTTTGAAGACACCCGTACAATTACTGATGAAAGTGGCTTCAGTTGAACACAAACGTGACCGTGTTCTTTACATGGAGACATCAAAGAATACGGAATCTAATACTTCTCAGAGAGTCATTTTTAGCTCCAGTCAGAATTTAATTCATTCACAGCTATTGTGTACTTCAATTTTGGGGCTACCCACAGTGGTAGCTATGGGATACAATTATTTTGATAAAATGTCCGTGTCTTCGATGACCTTTGACCTCACCCACACATTTATGCTCATAACTCAGTAACCGCAACTCTAACGGCCTTCATATTTGGTATGGTGAAAGACCTTATGACGTCACATCTTGCACCTCATTAATTATGAACATGTCTTCTTCTGAGCCAACCGATAGAGCTAGAGGTGTAATTTTTGGTTCACAGGGATACATATCGAATACAATTTTTTTGACAATATATCACGTGACATAGATGACCCTTGACCCCATTTCACAAATATGCGAATACCTCAATTGCTATATGCAAATCTAATTCTTTTATTTTTCCTGTGCACTAAGATGTCTCGATACCCGGTCATTGTTGCTTTGCCGCTATTTTGAAGTTTGTAATTAGTGACGTCACTCTTAAATTATGGCACCAAATTTTGGTGACACCTACTACAAAAATTGATCTGGTAAACATCAAATTTTCGCATGAGGCACCGAGCAGTCTCAAGTTAAGTAAGGGTTCATTTGCATATATTATGAACCTTGTAATTAGAAATATAATTCCAATATTACAGCATTACATTTGATGAAACTTGCTACAGATGTTGATCTGATAGATATTTAATTGTCCCATAAAACATTGACCAGTGTCAAGTAATAAACAGCTCATTTGCATATAAGTTGAAATTTTGTGTTTAGTGGTTTTTATCTCCGACAGTACTTTGGAAAGTTGATTGAATCTGCTGCAAATTATGATCTAACAAATATCTAATTGTTCTAGGAAGCAAACTACTATGTAACGAACCTGTTGTAGACCACGTAAACACATTCAGTTCGCACCTGGTCTTTTTTACTAATAGTGAAAGACTAATATAATTAATATCTTTAGAATATGAAGCCATAGATAGAATATAAATATGACCAAGTTATGATCCCTTAGGGACTCAACTTGTAACTGGCAATTTAACAGAATTTATGCATTCTGCAGACATATGCTGAAATCCCTGAGTTAGACAGTCCGCAAACCATAGTATAGGGTTTCCTACCACAGCATAACGTACGAGTCTTGGAGTAACACACGCCAGATTAGACTCATAAATCCAAAACGCCCACTGATGTATTAAAATGTGAATCAATGTAGGGACTTGCCTTAGAAACATGGCTCTATAAACTACTAATAACAGGGAGCGTAGAACATCTGCGAAAAGAACTACCATGTACGTGTTTAGTTTTTCTGTGAAGATTTTTTGAGGAGAGGAATTGCAAATTTTGATGATATATAATTGGGGATCTTGGAAAGCTTTTCAGGGTATTGAAGGGAGATCTAAAAGTATAAGATTTCGATCGCGATTTCTCCGCTTTCTCCATCATTATTTGTGAATGCAGCCAAATAGAGATCACCGACTCATAGGCAGTACTGTGACCGAAATCAAGTTCTGTGCAATTCTACAGATGTAACTATCTTGATTATATTTTTGAGGGTCTGTGTAAAACTGCATATATTTTTCATGAGTATTGATTATTATTTAGGATTTCAGTGCAGTTCGGTATTTAGGCAAGTATGCAATTATGACAGAAATGTCAAATTTTATTGAAGATTATTTAAAATCATAAAAATCCCTCTAACATGGTTGTACTACGATAGCGTGAATTTCTCGTATACTAGTCATCAATCAGGATTCGATTGCAAAAGTTAAAGGGTACCTTAGTAAGAACACAATAATGATATTAATATTAAATATATATATCAACTATATAATCATAAGTTTGTTTATTTTTTCATTCTTGTTATGACTAATAGTTCCTCATCCATTTGTGACACAGCTATATTCACTGTTGTTATAGCCATGCCACGTTCACAACAAAAGATAGAATGGAATATCAGAAGGAAGTTGTATGAGAGAGAGAGAGAGAGAGAGAGAGAGAGAGAGAGAGAGAGAGAGAGAGAGAGAGAGAGAGAGAGAGAGAGTTAGTTTGATAAACTTTATGGATCAGTGACAATCTAGGCTTTATTAAAATGCTTTCTGCACCAGGTTTCCATACATTTAGGAAAACCAGATGTGAAGTGAATATGCTCACATGTTTTATATCAGTACGCGTCACAGAGCAATCAGATATCTGTTACATCACTATATGTAGCAGGTTTTATCAACATCTCTCAGTACTCTCGGAGTTTATCACTCATTACAAAACTTTATTTAACATGCACATTAGCTATAATTAACTTGATACTGCTCAATACTTCATGGGAATTAGATTTGTAGCACATTTAGAGTGATATCACTAGTTACAAAGTTCCTTTAATATGCAAATGAGCCCTTAAGTAACTCCATACTGTTCATGTTTCATAGCACAATTAACTATTTATCACATCAATGTCTGTAGCACGTTTCACCAAATTTGGTGCCGTAATTTCAGAGTTATAAACCTAATTACAAAGTTAATGCAATATGCAAATGAAATCTTAATTAACTTCACGCCACCTAATGCTTTACAACACAGTCAGATATCTGTCTGAACAGCATATTCAACACATTTGATGCAGTTATTTTCGGAGTTATATGACTAATTACAAAACTTCATAAAATATACAAATGAGCTATTTATTAATTTGACACTGCTGAATGTTTCTCAGTACAATTAGATATTTATTTTATTTTATTTTTATTTATTTTATTTTATTTATTAATATTGACTTCCACAGCCGAGGCCATTTATGGAAGACTGTTAGTAAAAATACAGATACAGAGTTAAAGCAAGAAGACAAGACGAACAAACTTTAACAATACTGAAAAAATAATGTTTTAAAACATTTTTAAAACCATTTAAATTTACAGAAAAAGGATCAATGTCATTGTATTCGTTTAAAAGCAAATTAAATTGTCTCGGAATTCTACTAAAAAGAGAGTCACGAACACAATTAACTCTACCAAATGGCACATGAAACAAAGTAGTACGCCGAGTTGAAAACCTTGGTACATGAATACTAAAAAATGAAGCTAAAGCATTAACATTATCAGATTGACATCTGTACAGATTTCACTGACTTGGGTGCCGTAATTTCAGTGTTATATATCTAATTACGAAGTTAATTATATATGCAAATGAACCCTTAATTAACTTCTTACTACAAAATGCTTTACAACACAGTTATATATCAGTCATATCAGTATCTCCAGCAGTTTTCATCACATTTGGTGCAGTTATATGGGAATTATATGACTAATTACAAAACTTAATAAAATATGCAAATGAGGTATTTATTAACTTGACACTGCCCCATGCTTCTAAGTACAATGAAATATATATCAGACCAATACTCGTTGCACGTATGATCAAGTTTGGTGAAGGAAATTCAGAGTTATGTCACTAATAACAAAAGTTCATTAAATATGCAAATGAGCGGTTATTTGACTTGACACTCACAGTATCATCATTATATTCTGAGATTCTCATCTGTGAAAAGTGTCATGATATTTGGTGCAGTATTTCTTGATATATGTCTGCACTGTCATTACTGTCTCTATAGGGAAATCATTGTACAGAAAAAGATGATATTGCACAACTTCATTAATATGTAAGCCACACTAACCAAAATCTAATCAGTTCTTGCAAGTAGCATATGGTACCTATGTACTAAATTTGACTTGAACCTGTTGAGGCGTTTTTGAGTTATCGTGTAAACAGACAGACAAAGGGACACATACACACACACTCACACACACACACACACACGGACAGACAGACAGACATCGCTATGACATTAGCCCACGTGTGTGAACACGTGAGCTAAAAACAATATCGAAATGTATACTTTAACCTGATAACCTCTTTACTTAACAGTTTGTTGACACCTCGTCGATTTATTGTATTATGATCGAAAGAAATGCAGCCTTGAGCTTTCCTTGGCAGATAGACAAGTACCAACATCTCTGCTTTGTTTGAACATGTTTAAATCACTAGCGCGACTGTTGAGTGCAAAAGATAAGTTAGTTTTCAATTGCCGACGGGGTCAATTTGATGTAATGAGTGACAAGCTAATCTACCTATTTTGCCGAACGATGCCCCACTTGAGGATGAATAAACGAACCACTTATATCAGTTCACAAACAGCTGGTCCGTCCTGGCAGCGCATACACCAAATACTGAATTAGCTTTACTTTTGGTAATGAAACAACGAGAGATAAGATGGGAGAGCAGAAGATTCTACGAGCGAGAGAGAGAAGGGGAGGAAGAGAGGGGAGGGTAAATTCTATTTGTTTCAGTCTGTAGACTAGTCATAGTGTAGGCTTTATTGAAATGCAGTCAACACCAGGTTTCCATAACAACAGGAAACAAACAATCTTAGCATGCATGCTTTAACCTGATAACCCGATTACCTTATTTAATTATAAAGTTCGATGACGCCTTTGTTAGTGTATTGTGCCATTATTGTGAAAAAGTATATTCTTGTCCCTTCCCTAGCAGAAAGATCAGTACCAACATATTCAGGGAGCGTTTAATTATTATGGCCGGGGTCGGGCCGGCACATTCTTCTTGCGCATCAGTCAAAATAATTGAACCCCCTACCCATTGCAACAAAAACTTGGCGACCCCCTTTTAAGATGACACAAATTTCATGACTCCCAGCCCACACACACACATTGCTTTAGTAAAGCTGCAAACACAAACACCTCGGGGTGGGAGGATAGAATCCAAAAAAAGATTGTCAGATTTTTTCAAATGACCCTCCTTACAAGGTCACAAGCTGTTAATGGTCAAAGTTCCCTTTCTGGCTTGCTGTAAATTTGAAATTACCCTCAAAGAGATTGGACAGAAATTACAGGTGGATCGCAATATTTTTTTGCGCTGGCGTGTGTGTAAAACATGTTTATATTTTAGATTTAATTGATGATCACAGTTGATAATGTTGATTCACTATATACGGTAGTCTATGAGAAAATTATGTAATGCTTTTTCAATACAAAGCTAGCAATATCTATGCATTTATAGACGTTTTACAATTGAGATAAATGTACTTAATTTGAATTGGTTTGTTCCAACTAGTATGTGTACAAAACATTGACTTTAGAATTTCACCAAAATTGTTCATCCACTATACATGGGTGTTTATGATGAAATTGTGAATAATTGTTTTCCACTGAAAAACTTGCTGTAAACTGTGCATAAACAGACATTTGATAATTAACATAATTGTACTTGATTAGAAAATGATGGTTAAAGGTGTATATTATGTGCGCAAGAAATTTGGTTTTGGAATGAAAATGATCATGCACTATACATGGGATTCTATGAGGAAACTAATTTTTCCCTAGACAAATCAAGCCAAATCTGTGCATTTATAGACGTTTGATAATGGATATGTGTGCAAAAAAATGTATTTTGGAAATTCACCGAAATGTTGGTTCACTATACATGTCGTCTATGAGGAAACTATGAATATTTTTAACAATACAAAACTAGCTAAATTTGTATATCTATAGATATTTGATAACTCATTTTGAAGAACTTAGTAAGACTAGGATGGTTAAAAGTTGATATGTGTACAAGAAATTAGATTTTGGAATTTCACCAAAATGTGGTCTTTGGGGAAGCTATGAATAATGTTTTTTTCAGTACAAAAATAGGTAAATTTGTGTAGTCTCGATTATTCATATTAATGTACTTGATTAGATCAGGTTTTTTACACATGGGTGTGTATGCAAAAAGTTGTATTTTAGAATTTCACCAAAATGTTGATTCACTGTACATGGTTATCTATGAGGAAATTATGAATAATATTTTTCCAAACAAAACTTGCTAAATCTATGTATTTATGGACATTTGATAATTCATTTTAAAGTACTTAGTCAGACTAGGATGGTGAAAAGTTGATATTTGTACAAGAATTTGGATTTTGCAATTTCGCCAAAATGTTGATTAACTATACCTTGGAGTCTATGAGTAAACTATGAATACAATGCCAAACTAACTTAATCTGTGCTTTTATCAGTGTTTCACAATTAAAAGGGTATTTGATAGTTCGGATGTGGACAACTATTATGATGTTGGAATTTCACCTAAAAGTATAATTTCATTTTTCATGGTAATAGTAGTCTAAGGGGAGCTGTCAAATATTTTCCCTGAGGTAACTTGCTATATCTCTTTGTCAGTAATATGCATTGTTCATAGCCCTCAGTGAGCTCGATTTACAATACGACAAGCCTCAGAGTTACCAAGGTAAAATGTTAATGTGACACATAATTATACTTTTGTTCAGATATAAGCTTGCAATTAAAAAATTTCAGAGAATGAAATTACGCAGCGAATCATTTTTATCTCCCAGATTTTCCGAACACTAAAACTGCTTTTGACGGGACGGATACCTATGAAATTAAGTGATCCCCCTCTGCCCTCTTTGAAAAATACATGACTCCCCCTTTGCTGTTTTCAAATTCAAGGTGTCCCCCCCCCCCGGATTTTGCCGGCCCTACCCCGCGGTAATAACTTACGGCTCCCTTAATTTATTTGAAAATGTTTGAGGCTGGAGGAGCACATATTGAACGTTAGGTTTAAAGCGTCGACGAGGACAGCAGCTAATATCTTAATTGCCAAAAAGACGCCCCTGGTGAAGCCTGAACTAAGGAATATGGGTATGGCATAGCTTACTTTGCGAATTCCCTTAATTTGTCAAACCAGTGTTTTTACTGTTGAGATTTTCACTTTCTTGCCTGAATATATAATTTTGTGTAATTAAGCCTGTATAGTGAAGACATTCACTAGGATTGCCAGGGGAATTTGAACATACAGTGGGAGACCGCGATAAAGGTCGGGGGATGGGGAGTGGAAAAGTGGAGAAATCGCTGTCTACAATCGTACAATCTGCTTTAGACGAGGTAGCACTGTTGGAAAATGACGTAGGACACCCGAAGGGGAAAGGCAAGAAGGGTGTGTTAATCCTTTCTCATCAGAAATTTGAGAAATTGATGTGTGCAATGGTGCAATTTGGTGCTATCTGAAAGGGGTTTCAATTAAGTTTTCTCCAGTTTAGAGTGTTTGAAAATGACATTGACCACTGATATGTTATTGCATTGTTTTCATGATCAGTGTTTAAATATTGAACATCAACCAATGACAATTTATTTTTAAATGATGATACATTTTGTACCTGGTCAAATAATTCTCAATTTGCATGAGATTGCAGATAAAAGAATTTGCAGGAAAAGCCAAATAATATAAATTAGCATCAAAATCATCAAAAACCTTTTTAGATACTACTGAACATCAAATAAAGCACTATACAATTGTAAATCTCATTTAGCTTCAATATCACTGTATAGTCACGATGTAACTTTAACATATTCATTATACACAGTCACTATTTATCTAACACGATCTGGAGTTTTAGAATTCGTTAATAGCTTATCGTGTCGCGCTCGTAGTTAGGGGAATTGCCATAAACAAGATCACGCCATGGAATATACCGTACTTGATTGTTCTCATTCAGCTTTATTATTAATAATTAATTTAAAGTATGACGCTATCTCGTATCTCCCACTCGTACGATCTCGAATCAACCTTCACACGCCTCGGTCGCGTGAGGGTCGCCAACGAAGGGCGTTACAATTGTTGCTGATCCAGAAACAATTTATGTCATCCAGACACCATAAATTCATAAAAGATTTTTCTGTTCAGCCTGTATAAATAGTTGATACAATCAAATCAGTTGACCTGATGTTTTACAGAGGATATTTTTATAGGATTAGTAAAAACAAGAACGCTTGAACGCGAAGTTAAACATCTGCCATGTCATCGACCCGATGTCCGAGTTGTTATAAACAGATGATAGCACTTACATGAGTCATCTTTGATTGATTATCATGCTCGCATTTCGGCCGTCCCCAAATATACAAATCTTCTCATGCCAAAATCAAGCAGAGATAGCTGGCTCATGCTTCGCAATCGATTGCCCGACTCTACTGTGTACAATAACGCCACTTTATCTGTTAAGTAAATATGGTGTTTTTTGTTTTTTGTTTTTTGATTGTTTCTTTTTGTTTTGTTTTTTTTTGTGTGTGTACGGCAGTCTCATTGTTTGGAAAGTATCTGACCTACATATCATGACACCAACCAATACATGACTTTCTGACAGGCAATGTGGACGTAATGCAGCGCTGAGACGCATAGCGGACTTGTGTAAAGCGTGACCGCTGGCCGCATTTCGTCTGCGATAATCTTGTATCATTTGCAAAATCGTACATTCTTATGAACAATATAAGCTGAAGTGGGCCAACTATTATCATTTCGTTCAATATTTGTTTGCAGATTTGAGATTTTGCAGCCGGGGAAATGACCTCGCAAGCCGAACAAAAATTCCTATAGTCTTCTACGGAGAAGTTCCATTTCAAATGTCAGTAATAAAATGTTGATGAAAATATGCCTAACCCATGATACGAAAATCATATTGAAACAAAGCACACAGACACACAGACACACAGACACACACACACACACACACACACACGGACAGACAGTAGTCCAGTCAAAATAGGGTTAGACCCACCACAAATTGCAACAGAATTTTTTTCTTCAGAATGCATTTCAGAGAGGTACCCAGAACAACATATTAAAAGTTTACTCGAATCCACCTTGGGGAAATATGACTAATTTGCATAAATCAAATATGGCGGCCAACCATCTGACAAAATAACATAATTGGCCATATATCACATGTTAGACAAGCTATTTCAGTGATTTCAAAGTCTGACACTAGTAATTTGGCTCAGGGAATCATTTTGGAGGTATAATGTTTCATATAGGCACTTCATTAATTTGCATAATTCCAATTATGGCGGCTAACATTCCTACAAAAGACATTTTCGGTCATGTACCACGTATTAAACAAGCTATTTCAGTGATTTTTAAAGTTAAAAGTATATTTCTTAGGCATGGACAAAAGATTTTCGAGATGAAACGATTTGCATAGGTAATTTGTTAATTTGCATAAATCCAATATGGTGGTCAAAATTCCTACAAAGGACATTGTCGGTCATATACCACGCATTAAACAAGCTATTTCAGTGATTTTAAACTTTTAATATTTTCTCGGGTATGAAGAAACGTTTTTCGTGGTTCAATTTTTACAAAGACCCTTTGATAATTTGCATAAATTAAATATGGCTGCCATATTAATGCCCCATGGCATAATAGCTTCTAATATAAATGAGGGTTTGGTATAGTTTTTAGCACTAGGAAACTATCAAGAAGAAACTGTTAAGTCCTTGGACATTCATTTATAGAATTGTGATTTTTCTATATATGACGACTGTTAATAATTGTTAGTCTGAATATAACATTGGATTCATCTGTGTACGGCATTTTCGTAATTTGTATGGGTGTTTAACACTGTACAGTGGCAAAACATTTAATCTGTAATGTTTACTTGTAAAAAAGAGACGTGCTCAAAATCTTTAGTTTTGAATTTAGACTGAACCCCTTCTTATGGATGGATACATCTTTATAAGATCCCCTAGATGATAGGCATGGATTCATCACACACACAACAGGAAAAATACAATAAACACAACAAAGCTAAAAAACAGGAAAACTGATATGACAAAATAAAAATTCCATAATACACACAAATTGAAACCGCACTATTGCAAACAATGTCAGATTCATAAAAACTTTATGGACACACAAACTCAAAAGAATCTGAAAACTTCATGCTTTAGCAAAGGCTTAGGATTAATCCAAACACAGAATCCAACTATTACACAATACAAACAAGTACATCTTGAGTCATTTTTCCAAGTGTCATATTTCCAGATGTACATGTTTGTATCGTATAACAGTTGGGCTGATGACTTGTTTGAATTAATTTTAAGCCTTTGCTAAGCATGCAATTTTCAATTTTTGTGAGTTCGTGTGTTGATCAAGTTTTTAAGAGTCTGACATTGTTTGCATCAGCGCTAAGTTTTAATTTGTCTGTATTGTGGTATGTGTTATTTTTGGTCACATTATTTTATTTTTCTGTGTTTTTATTATCTTTGTTGTGTTTATTGTATTTTTGCTGTTATATGTGATGACTTCTTGCCTATCATCTAGGGGGATGTACCAAGACGCACTCGTCCATAAGGAGGGTGTTCAGTCTAAATTATAAACCAAAGATTTTGTTTACGACTTTTTTAAAACAGTAAACATTAAAGATTACATGTTTTACACTGTAGAGTATAAGACACCAATAAATACAAAATGCCGTACACAGATAAATCCAATGTAACATTCAGAAAAAGATTATTATGAGACGACTAACAATCATTAACGGTAGTCATATTTAGAAAAAAATCACAAATAATTAAAATTTCATGACTTTCTTACATCTCAAAAGTCAACGCACATCAACATATACGTATTTTAATCCGTTCGAAAGTCGTATATGTCAGTCTATCAAATTTGCTTTAACATTCTTTTCAAAGTACAATATATTTTCGGATTTTTTTAACGTATTCAGGTATCACGACACCTATTAAAATAAACTTTTATTCGTAAATGGATCGTTATTGTAAGTAAATTTATAGTATATATTTCCATAGATTTACAAATAAATGTTCAAGGACTTAAGATGGAGGTGCACGTTTCCAACACAGTTTTTTCCAAAGGAATATTTCTCTTCTAAGATGACAAGGACACCTATAGAAACTATTTTGTGAAATGTAATATTTCACTTCAAACAAGAGTATATCCTCATTCTAAAATGGCACGGCTGAAAGACTGGCACTCAAAAAAGTGCTTAAAAGCATGGTTAGCAAAATAAAAATGCCTCTAATTCAAAATGTAAGAATTTTATTGCAAAATAAAAAAATAGTTTTGTGATATAGCATTCAAAAAACATAAAGTGAAAATTTCAGAAAATTTGACCCAGCCAGACTAGAGTTATATTCTTTGGAAATCTTGTAATTGGGATAAAAGGGAAGCAGGAAATCGGGTGATTTGCATAAATTTGCGTAATATAACCCTTTCTATATCAGCTTACGACTGCTTGTAAAGCTAAAAGGTGAACCTAACTAAATTTTATTCTTGGGTTAACAAATTAATCAAATTGGACGAATAGTTAAAAAAATTATTTTGAGCAAAATACATGCGTTGGGTGCAGTGCCCTCTAACAGTTTTTTTCTTGATATTTCTGTTGCTAAAAACTCTACCAAACCTTATCTATATTAGAAGCTATTTGGCATTAACTTGGCAGCCATATTTAATTTCTGAAAATTATCAAAGTGTCTTTTAAAAACATTGAACCGAAAAAGAAGTTTCTTCATGCTCAAGAAATATATTTAAACTTCGAAATGGCTGATATAGATTGTTCAATGACGGAAAATGTCTTTTGTAGGTATATTGGCCGCCCTATTGGATTTATGCAAATTAACAAAGTACCAACGCAAATCATTGCACCTAAAAAATCATTTGTCCATGCCAAAGAAATATACTTTTAACTTTGATATCACAGAAATAGCTTGTTTAACCCTTTGACTGCTGTAATTTTTCCCACCAAACTTTTAATACAATAAGCTTATTTTACCAATTTCTGTGAACTTTTCTGTACGTTTTTTTTCATAATTTTTGGCCAAATGGATATCATATTTTATCAGCTACTTTTTTATCAAAATTTTGGCAAAAAGCAGAAAAATTGACTGTGGTACATTTTATAAATTGACAAAATAGACTTTGGCGCCCAAAGGGTTAATACATGGTATTTAAGAAAATTTCTTTTGTAGGAACGTTGGCCACCATATTGGATTTATGCAAATTAACAAATTACCTATGCAAATCGTTTCATCTCGAAAATCTTTTGTCCATGCCTAAGAAATATACTTTTAACTTTAAAAATCACTGAAATAGCTTGTTTAATACGTGGTACATGACCGAAAATGTCTTTTGTAGGAATGTTAGCCGCCATAATTGGAATTATGCAAATTAATGAAGTGCCTATATGAAACATTATACCTCCAAAATGATTCCCTGAGCCAAATAACTAGTGTCAGACATTGAAATCACTGAAATAGCTTGTCTAACATGTGATATATGGCCAATTATGTTATTTTGTCAGATGGTTGGCCGCCATATTTGATTTATGCAAATTAGTCATATTTCCCCAAGGTGGATTCGAGTAAACTTTTAATATGTTGTTCTGGGTACCTCTCTGAAATGCATTCTGAAGAAAAAATTTCTGTTGCAATTTGTGGTGGGTTAGGTGCCAAAATCTCGTAGATTGACTGGACTACAGACAGACATCGCAATGATATTAGCACACGTATAAACACGTGAGCAAACAAGATCAGGCCAGAGAGCAACACATGGAAGACAAGGAGACTTGAAAAATTATCGGGAATCTTTGAATTTTGACATATGAGAATAATCAAATATTAAAGAAAAAAGATTTGGTCACCATGCTTGATTTTCTCAAATTCTGACCGTAAAATAATGTAAAAGCAAAACTTTGAACAGTAAAGACTAATTGAAAAAGTATGTGGGTAAATGGAATCATTTCTTTCTAACCAAATTTTCCATTATTTCACCCAAAATCTCAGAGATTAAAATATTTATTTGATTGAATACTTTAGCTTACCAGTATTGTCAATTTTGTATGGCATCTAATCCATATGTGTCTTGAAACAAGTTTTGGTGGTACACTGTGCTCGGTTTTTTACAATATGGCAATTAGCTAGAGCTCACAATTTGCTACTTTCGCATGACCGTCATTCTGTGTTCTCTTCGGCAAGAGCAATCGACCTGACCAGAGCTGGTTTTACTCAAGTTGGCTTTGACTGATAAATCCAAGAAGTTCACTGATGCTTTTAAATATAAATCAATTTATGAACTTGCCTTAGGAATATGATTCACAAATTGCTAACAACAGACAGTGTTGAACAACAGCGAGCGGAAAGGTTCAATATACGTAATTATTCTTTTCTGCGGGCATATCCTTTACAAATATGCGCACTACGTGATAGTTGGTGACTTGAAAAAATTTGATCATAAAGAGGGGGTGGCATTTGAAATTTTTACCGGGGAATCTGAAAAGAAATTAAATCGCGATTCCTCCACCACCCCCCCCCCCCCCATCGTTATTTTGTGGACGCAGTCTACCGTTTGCTGGTATTGTCGCGCTCGTTGTCATTCAAATCTTCACCAATAATTAATTAACCTATCACACTATCTCTCATTTGCACGCCTTAGCCACGTGAGGTACGCTTCGATATAAAATCTGTACAGGGAAGGGCGTTACACTCTCCCACCTTTTTAATAACCAGTATCCTCATTGGTCAAAACGATAACGGAGTATGGCGATAGCTGACAATTGCAATCAATTTAAAATAATAGAAAAGTCATATTAAAAACTAATACGCCGTGTGGTTAAATACGCATAAATCACATATTTTACAAGTTAGCATAAAGTGTCATCATTTGTGTACCTAGAAAATTACAGACGAACATTAAAGCATCTAAAATACTTACAGAAATACTAAGAAAATCACTAAATATACATTAAATTACAAATTCAATGTTCAACCATTCTACATATAATACAGGAAAATCGACTAAAATCATCTGAAGATTGTGTCATGTATAAATGATAAATTCAGATCTCAGAATCCTATTTTAGTCCTGATTCAGAATACTCCGGATTTCACACCAATTTGTTGCGCTCGTAATTAGGGGAATTACGAGTTTATGTACCAGTCATGACCGTAATGCTTTCAGTAACTGAAGCTGACTCAGCAAGATGTAGAATGTAACACAACCGTATAATTTATTAAATATGGTGACCCTATCCTTCACCGTCAAGGGTCTGATATCTAACACCTAGTCTAATGTAATTAGTGATATTACTCCAAAATTACAGCATTACATGTGATGAAACTTGCTACAGACATTGATCTGATAAATATTTAATTGTACTGAGAAGCATTTGGCGTGTCAAGTTAATAATAAGCGCATTTACATATTAAATACAGTTTTGTAATTAATGATTCAACTCTGAGAATACTGTGTAAAAGTTGATGAAACCTTCTACATATTATGATATAACAGGTACCTGATGTTCTTATTACACGCCTCACACGGTTGTCGATTATATTGGTATGATTGGGTTTATTGACAGAAACATTGATAAACATAATGCAATTATTCCACGTCAGATATAGTTACTCTGGCAGTAGATCGTATACACGTCAAGTCTTATCAGTAGTTTGTCTGCCACTCCGCGTCGTGTGCTCAATTGAACGCTGTCTGAACAATGTCTGTCTTTGTTCTTGTGTTTTGGTTAGTGATTATCCTGAGGTCTGCAAATAATACGTAACATCTCCTTGCTCGTTATTTTATTATCACTTTAAAAAGAGACAGGTCAATGGTACAATAGTTTTACACAACTTCATAACAGTAAAAAGTATGCAGTAATTCATATCGTACTGTATTATTTCATGCGTCTAGTAGTGTCTGATAAATGCCAATACATGTCGAGTCATCAGCAGTCAATTTCAATGCATGATAACTAAGTTTGTAATTTTGTCAAACTCAAAATCTGTACAAGTCATTTGCATATAACACGTCATTCCTGCCATTCAGGGGTCACATTTGCATGTCAAGTTGTTGTATTAAGTAAATGCTAAAATTTCTAGTCTGTTTACTGGATATTCAACATTCTGTGAAGCGTACTACTATCCATGAACCTGTTGTAAAACACGTGACCATATTCAGTTCATATCTTGTTTGTAAGTATGTTTCATTGTCATGAGATTCATAGGACCCAAACTCTTTTTCAACTACCATGTAGATCAAAGTCAGAGCCATCTCTGTCAGTGCTAAGGTATGCAGCAGTAACAGTGACATTGCAGTAGCGGGCCAGTATCTGATAGTGACACTGCCCGTTGGTGGTAGTTGTATTAACTTTAATAATTTTGGCAATATTTTTGTTCAGTTTACACAACTGTGATCTTGTTTTACTCCCTAAAAAAGCACTACACATGTCTACCTCTCATTCGGGCTAAATATTACTGTATAGTCACGATGTAACTTTAATATATTCATTATGCACAGTCACTATCTGGAGTTTAGAGTTCGTTGACAGCTTATCGTATCGCGCTCGTAGTTAGGGGAATTACCACAAACAAGATCACACCATTGAATATCCCGTACTCGATTGTTCTCATTCAACTTTATTATTAATAATTAATTTAAAGTATGATGCTATCTCCTGTCTCCCACTCGCACGATCTTGAATCAACCTTCACACGCCTTGGTCACGTGAGGGACACCAAAGGAGGGCGTCACATTGGTTGCTGACCCTGAAACAGTTTATGTCGTATAGACACCATACATTCATAAAAGATTATTCTGTTCAGCCTGTATATACATATTTGATTAAATCAAATCAGTTGACTTTATGTGTAACAGAGGATATTTTGTTAGAACACTTTCGTCAAAATTAGTAAAAAGTTAGACATCCGCCATGTCATCGACCCGATGTCCGAGTTGTTATAAACAGATGATAGCACTTACATGAGTCATCTTTGATTGATGATCATGCTCGCATTTCGGCCGTCCCCAAATATATAGCAAACAGTTACACGTGGGATGGAAATCTGGCGATTTTCGTTTTAAATTTTATCCAAATTCATATGAATATACGATATCGTTTCATTACAGGCAGACTTTTACCAAGCCGTTAGCTACCTTTCTTTTCCCGAGATTTCCTTCTCATGCCAAAATCAAGCAATGATAGCTGTCACATGCCTCGCAATCGATTGCCCGACGCTACCTTGTACAAAGGCCAAATCACTGTCATAACGCTACTTTATCTGTTAAGTAAATATGGTGTTTTTTGTTGTTTGTTGTTTGTTTGTTTGTGTGTGTGTGTGTGTGTGTGTGTGTGTGTTAGACTTGGTTCAAGTCTGTGATTTGTGAATGTTTGGGTGGAGTGAACGCGGTGATTTGTGTTCTGTTTTCATTTGAAACGCTGAGTGGAGTGGACGTGATGAGTGGGGTGAACGCTATACGGGGGAGTTTCACCCGGAATCCGATAGAAACTAACTCACTACTGCGCAGACTCAAAGGTAATGCGTTCAATGGCAGGGAAAACCTGGCCTGGACTGCCAAATTCCGAGTAGGTTGGTACGAAATTGGAGAAATGCAAGATAAATTATTATAAATGATTTCATTTTTTTAAAATTCACCGACTAGAACCAAGTCTATGTGTGTGTGTACGGCAGTCTCATTGTCTGGAAAGTATCTGACCTACATATCATGACACCAACCAATAGATGACTTTTTGGCAGGCTATGCTTACTCAATGCAGGGCTGCGACGCATAGCGATAGCGGACTTGTGTAACGCGTGACCGCTGGCCGTCTTTCATGTGCGATCATCATGTATCATTTGCAAAATCGTACATTTTTGTAAACGATATAAGCTTAGGTGGACTAACTGTTATCATTTCATTCAATATTTGTTTGCAGATTTGAGATTATACAGCCGGGGAAATGACCTCGCCAGCTGTGAAATTACTTTCGATGCCATCTTCGAATGAAAAGTCCTAAAGTCTTCGACGGACAAGTTCCATTTCAAATGTCAGTAATAAAAAGTTGATGAAAAATATACCTAACCCTGAATACGGGAATCGTAGTGAAACAAAGGCGTTTTGGAAAGATTTAAAACGTAGACGGCTTCATGTTCCCAGCGTTGAGGTACACCAGACTAGGGACAATGAGTACAGCCATATGGGAGCAGATTAGACACATTGGGGGATCGAACATGATTGCCAGGGCCAGGGGTACAGTTGGAAGAGCGAGTATCGTGAGTAATTCACATTGAATCGACAGTCTGTTAATGTAGGCATTAGTTTCTTGATTTCTGCATTCCTTAATTCCGCCATTTCGCCATTTTCAAGTGGCAAAGAAAACCAAACAATCGCCAATATTTACTTTCTGCTTTTGTGCTAAAGCATTGATTAAATGGAGCTCAAGTTTTTTCTTATAAGACCTCAATTTAAGCCAGAGGCCTTGTGTGCGGCTAGCACTGCCTTGTTGACTAATACAATGATGACTGCTTGCACACACCTGCAGGACCGCTTGATAAGGCAAACAATCAATATTTAAACATGGAGCTCGAGTAGAATATAAAGACAATAAGGCATGTTTGGCATATAATATAGCTACTTGCTTTATGTTCAGGACAAGGACTTCCAACTTTGTGATAGAAACGTTTGGACAATAGCAGGAATTTCATCAATCAGGGACTCCGAAAAGAACTGTAACGTCCTTCCCTGTAGAGATTTTATCTCTAAGCGTCCCTCGCGTCGCCGAGGCGTGTGAAGGTCATTGAGTCAGATCGTACGAGATGCAGATAAGAGATAGTGTGATAGTTTAATTAATTATTGGTGAATATCTCAATGAGAATGAGCGCGACAGAACCAGCCAACATTAAGCTGCGTTAACAAATGACGATTTGGGGGGGGGGGGCATGAGGAATCGCGATTGAATTGTTTTTTTTCAGATCCACCAGAAAATTTTCAAATGCCACCCCTCTATATGATCAAATTTTTCAAGTCCCCCAACTATCACGAGTGCGCATATTTGTAAAGGATATGCCCGCAGAAAAGAATAATTACGTATATTGAACCATTCCGCTCGCTGTTGTTCAACACGATTTGTTGTTAGCACTTTGTAAATCATATTCCTTAGGCAAGTTCATAAATGGATTCATATTTAAACGCATCAGTGAACTTTTTGGATTTATCAGTCAAAGCCAACTGGAGTAAATCCAGCTATGGTTAGGTAAATTCTCCTGCCGAAGAGCACACAGAATGACGGTCATGAGAAAGTAGGCAAACTGTGAGTTCTGGCTAATTGCCATATTGTCAAAAACCGGACACAATGACACAGCGAAAATTTGTTTCAAGACACATATGAATTAGATGCCACATAAAATTAACAATACAGGTAGGCTTAAATATTCCATTAAATAAATTTTTTAATCTCTGGGTGTAATAATGGAAAATTTGGTTAAAAAATGAATGATTCCATTTAGCCACATACTTTTGAATTTAGTCTTTACTTTTCAAAGTTTTGCTTTTATATTATTTTATTAAGAGAATTCGAGAAAATCAAGCATGGTGACCCAATCTTTTTTCTTAAATATTTGATATTCTCATATGCCCCAATTCAAAAATTCCCGAATCCCTGGTCTTCCATGTGTTGCTCTCTGGCCTGATCTTGTTTTCAAGTACGTTTCATTGTCATGAAGGTCATTGGACCCAAACTCTTCTTCAACTACCATGTACATCAAAGTCAGAGCTATCCCTGTTACTGCTCAGGTATGCAGTAACAGTGACACTGCAGTAGCAGGCCAGTATCTGATAGTGACACTGCCCATCGGTAGTAGCTGTATTAACCTTAATAATTTTGTCAAAATTGTTGTTCAGTTTACACAACTGTGATCTTGTTTTACTCTCTACAGCATGTTGAAGTGTCCAGTATTCAGCTTGCTATCACAGCCTTTGTATATGCATGTACCATACATTTGTATCACTTACAACTGACTGTCAAGTCAGGACTCTAATTAAATTATCACCTAATAAATATTTATCAATTTGTCAACAAACTGAATATCGTCGCCTGTCTTTTCTCAGCAGCTGAATTACTAACTTACTGACAGGCCAAGGCGTTCAGCCCACGATTAACACAACAGCCTACCATCAGCGTGACGGTCTGCTAATATTTAGTCCTTCAATTTCTTATATGTTTTGAGTTATATGCCTACAGACTTGGAGCAAGTCTAATACATTGGTATTAGTTGCTGAAACAGTTTTTTACAACTGTTCCCAGCGATTTTAACCTTTCACATGTTAATGGTATAGCATTTATTTCACGAACAATAGCAATGCCTTCTGTATAACTTTACTCATTAGCGAACATTTTCACAGTTTCGCCCTCGATACTCTATTCGAAGTCGCCTGTCTTTTAAAATTCGGTTCTGCATCTAGGCACACCATAGATGTGTGTATCTTCTTCTCAGACACATAGGCGTTTGCTGATTACCTTCCCTTTTCGATGGTCTTTTTGCACACATTGTTTACACAGAACGCATGGCATTTTTTACCTTACATAAACAACATTGTCTCTTTAAAGGGATGATATCTCTTCTCAGATTACATAGACTAATGTTATTGGTAGTGACTTAGATTACATCGCTACATTATTTAGCTTTATTTCGAACAGTGGGATATCTCACAATACATAAGTTCATTTGTTGCAGTAGTTGCTCTCTAAGTCGTGGCGAAATCTGGTAAAGTTTTATTCACATTTTGTACTTAATGTATTTCTCTTTCAGAGTTCTGTTAGTGTAATATGTACTTGTGGTCACTTGTTTTTTTATTCTCTTGCCATGCCTTCGGTAATCTGAAGTTTGTCTGCTGCTCTAGGCCGCATCTCTTTTACGGTATCCTACCTGCTGTTTATGTAAGATAAAAACACCATGCGTACTGAGCACACAATGTGTGCATACCAGACATCGAAATAGGGAGTCATGCAGTAAAAGCATACATACACATACGTCTATGGTGAGCGTAGGCACAGAGAGAAATTTTAGAAAACAGGCAGCGACTGTGCTCTGTCTGTTTGTATAACCTGGATTACACGCAGTGATACGAAGAAGTGGAACAAGATTCGAATAAACAGTGGTAATCTCTCGTCTAGACAATGTGTACAAATGTGGCTGACGACTAACATTTTGAACCACTAGGTCAATATGCACGTACATAATGCAGTTATTTGTATACCGTCTTGTAGAAGCCCGATCTTTTGACCACAAAGTGCAACAGTCTCAAGTAACGAATTTTATAACACTGGAAAAAATTTCATTTTGTCACTAATGTTAGTTTCAATTAGTTTTACCTTGCACAATAAATTGCTAACAATTTTGAAAATCTCTGAAAAGTAACCATATTGTAAAAAACCCCTTAGGGCAAACTCTTAAACTTCGTGATTGAAGTTATGGCGTCCTCAACATTGTACTGTGAGTAGTGATATTGACAACTTTTGAAAGAGTCACGGGATGTGCACATCTCAGAGGCAGATCGTCTATGTAGCCGACACGAAAACGAAACGTCTGATACCGGCTATCAAATAGTATGGAAAATAGTAAAGAATGAGGTACAAAATCACTATCAGTTTTAAGTTGCAGATAGAATAAGTCTGTGACTTTGTAAAAACTACTATAAAAATAGTAGAAAGTGAGCAACCAGCTGAAAGTTAGTCGGGGAGACCTTAAACTTGTACACTACGCATATCAGTAGCATCTCATTGTCGGCTACACTGACTGTGTGCCAAAGTACGTGTACACGTGTAGGGCGCATATGGTAGCTACTTCTGACTGTTTACACAGAGTTAATTTTATCGTTACAAAAACTGGAGAATCACAATGTCGAAGATATCAGTAAAGACAAATGAAACATTTTCATAATAATGCTTTGCTATGCCTGGCAAGTGATTAAAAAAGTGATCAAAGCCACGTCATTTGCGATTATCAAAATTATGCTGGAAATATTTTTTTTTTCTTTTATAGCAGAAAAGTGCTGAGTTTTTTTTTATCTCAATACAGACACACAGAAAAAAACACACACCCCCCCCCCCCACACACACACACACACCACAAACGGATGCATGAAGCATCCATGCATATACATACACATATTAACTGACAGCAAATACTGCATCATATTGTCGTGATCTTTATAGCATACACTTTATGCTTTATTGAGCTGAAAAATCCCACAAAGAAAATTCACACAAAAATGGAAGTTTTATTGTCTCATTAAAACGGTTGCAATGTGTATACCAGTTTTACCTGATAGTACAGCCATATATCGTAATTACAGATCAATATGTCTTTCCATTTGCTCAGTCTGATTGCAATCTGTTGTGTCGCCTGAATAATAAGACATCAGGCGGGAATATACAGAATGAACTGCCTTTATTTGGGAGGCCTTCCGACCCCGCTGCTTGTCAACACAACAATACAGAAATAGACAAGAGACCCCTCACAGTCACTCACAGTAAGCGCTGGACACTACACCTTTCCTTTTCTTTAAAAGAAGATAAATTCACAAAAATGAGATAATTTGGTTTCTCTGTCATGTTCATGCTGGATGTATTATTTCAAACATGTGGTTCTATATCGTTCTGCTGTTATATTTCACGATTACTTCACCAAAGTTCAGTTCAGTCCTTGAACACTGAAATTGAACAGTCAAATTTCAAACACCCAAAATGCAGACAGATAGACTGGCCAATAAATACAAACAAGTAACTAGGCCTCTCAAGAAAATAACTCTGCTATGCCAAATCAGAACAAAGGTGGACTATCTTGTTCTGAACAGATCTCACGGGATTATTCTGCCCCATACACGGAGGTGACCTGTTTTGTTTTATTTAACATTTTAATTTAGACTTCAAAATCTTTCAGATATGCTGGTGGCCTTCTATTTTGTCCCTGTGGATAGCGTCTCTCTGCTGGAGGACTGCTTTCTGATTTTATGTCTTCCTGCATTTCCTCTTTAGGTTGCATCGGTTCATCAAAGTCAGCCTGTCCAGCAGCTTCTGACTTTGTGATTTCTCTTTTTAGCAGCTTGAATTGAGATACATTCCTGGTGATAGTATGCATATCTCTGTGTGCTGTTACCATGGTACCTTTCTTGTTTACTACTTGGTATGGCTTTGTATCAAAAGGAGTGGATAGCTTTCCTTCTTTCTTCTGTTTAACAAGCACTGTGTCTCCTATTTTCATTTCTGACTTCCGTGCGTTAGTGCGTACATCACTGTAGAACTTTATCTTCTTTTTGGCTTCACTATCTGCTTTATGTACTTTCCTGTCTGTCATACGTTTTCTGACTTCAGGTAGTTTGATTCGTGGCATCCGTCTGTAGATCAGTGAAGAGGGTGGTACTTTGGTACTTGAATGTGGAGTCGCACGGTAGTTGCGTAGGAACTTGTATAGTTCTTGCTTCCGTGGTTTGCCTTCAGCATGAGCAGTTTTCACAGTTTTCCCTAGTGACTTCATGAACGATTCCGCTTCACCGTTAGCGTTCGGCCAATATTGAGTTATCTTTCTGTGTTTGAAACCCATGTATTGACTGAAAGATTTAAACTCATGGCTCGTAAAAGGTCGGCCATTATCTGATTTAAGTTCTTGGGCTATACCAAGGGATGTAAATATCTTATCCAACTTGGGGATAACTGCTCGGGCAGACGTCGACTTGACAATTTCTACTTCTGGGCACCTGGAATACTCATCTATTACAACTAGTAAGTAATCTCCGGACGATAAAAAATTCCGCAAAAGTCAAAATCATCTTTCAGCGAGGGTTCCTCAGGTAATTTTGTCATGCGTAATGGCTCAGACTGCGTTCTTACTGATCGATACTTGACATGGAATGCAATTGGCTATGGCTACTTTGACTTGTCTATCAATGTTGGAAAATCATAGCTTTTCCGTACGAAACGTTTAGTTTTGACTATGCCTTGGTGGCCTTCATGCGCTAGTGATATGGCATAAGCTTGGAGACTTTCTGGGACGACAATTCTGGTGCCACGCAGAAATATGCCATGTTCAGATGTGACTGTCAGCTCTTTGTGTACCTTACTGAATGCAATAAAACCTTCGCTGTTTACTTCATTAATGTGGTCTTTCGGGACATGTTTCCACATGCCACTTCTGATATATTCTGTTACCTTCTGTAGCGTCGGGTCAGCTTTGGTAGCTTCTTGGACTTTGAGTAAGGTCATGGCTTTTGGTACAGCGTTTTCAGTTACAAACTGTATGTATTCTTCTGATACTTTGGTGGCTCTGCTACTTGGTTCATCTTGCAATCTTGCTGGGTGTCTAGAGATATAATCTGCTGGATTATCTTTGCCTGCTCTATACACTATCGTGTAATCATATGGCTGTAATCTCAAATTCTATCTGTCTATGCTAGCTGTTGGTTTGGACCGTGGATTGGCAAGTATTAAGAGTTTATGATCAGAAATCATGGTGAAGCTGTTGCCATATAAATACAGGTAAAAATGCTCACAAGCCCATACAAGAGCAAGGGCTTCCTGCTCGGTTTGTGAGGAGCGTTGCTTAACTGGAGTGAGTGCTTTACTGGCATATGCTACAATACGCGCAGAACTTTCGAGTGTGTCTTTTTGAGTCAGTATGGCTCCCAAGTCAACTGGGCTTGCACCTGCGACAAGCTCGGTTTGTTTTGATGGATCATAGTAATGCATGACTGTGTCGCTGCTTAACTCTCGTTTCAATGCATCCGATGCATTTTTGTGTGCTTCAATCCATTTCCACTTGGCACCTTTCTTTGTCAGTTCTTTGAGAGGATGGGTTATTGTGGCAAAGTCTGGGATAAATCTTGAACAATAATTTGCCATTCCCAGCAGGCTCTTAACTTCACTCTGGTTTGTAGGGGACTTGCATTCTGTATCGCTAACACCTTTTTGGGCCAGGTGACACTCCATCTGCAGAGAAGATACTTCCTTAATATTCAAGCGAGCTTTTCTTGAATATACACTTTTCTGCATTCAGTGTAGACCGCTTTCAGGTGTTCATAGTGATTTTCTTCATCAGTACCTGTGACGATGATGTCACCATCAGTCTTTCTGACATCAAGTAAGCCTTGTAGAGCTTGCTCAATGTGAGTTTGGAACACTTCAGCTGCAGACTTCACACCAAAATTCAATCGCTTGTATCGTCTCAGACCAAGATGAGTCGAAAGAGTAGTGATATACCGGGACTCTGGTGCTAGCTTTAGCTGATGGTATCCTGAATTTAAATCAAGCTTTGAAAACACCTTTGCACCATTTATGTCATATAAGATCTCATCTATGGTTGGTGTCGTGTGTCTTTCTCTTTTGATGGCTTGATCAGGTAACCTCATGTCAACGCAGATTCGTACTTTATCAGGATTTTTTGGGTTTAGGTGCTGCTACAATGGGAGAAACCCAAGGGGTTGGTCCTTCCGCTGTGTCAATAATATCTAGTTCTTCTAGTTTTGTTTCTCTTCTTCCACTTTCTTTCTGATATGAAAGAGAACTCGTCGATGTGGTTGTGTAACTGGTTGTACACTGAAATCAATATGTAGTTTCACATGAGCGTCTTTCAGTTTTCCTAATCCTTGGAAAATATCTGAATACTCGTTTACCAGTTTATCTATCTTTCCATCAGATGTTGTTTTCTGGACAGTTGACACCTGGCTAATGGCATTGTAGCTGTGGAAACGTAGCTATCTGTTGGTGGGTTAGCGTGCGTCGATATGTGGGTCATCAAAAGGTCAACCCCGCCACGGATAGCTGCCGGCCAACTACCGGCGAAAGTTGGTCCATTACGACGACACCACTTGTATCAGAACTTTGAACGGCAAAATAAACCAAAGTGAGTGTAATTCAAGTAGATGACCTGTACCTGCCTGAACTCTGATTATTGCTCATTCCCTAACTCCTTTTGTGAACAAAATATCTGGTTCGTTTACGTAATTTGGCTGGTTTTCCAAGGAGTGCTCATGACGTTCACTCCGGCAGTGAAGTTTGACTTCTATTGGTATGCTAATAAGGACGTCGCGCGTTGGAACGTGAATAGCGTGACGGCCGGTCAGAGTAAAAAAGTTTAAGTTTTGTAGCTTTCAAATAGGCGATTTCCCCAATAAAACTATACATGTTTAGAAGGGCCCTTTTCTTATCTTTCAACCAAAATAATATTTATATTGTTTCATGGTTCATGATTCGAGGCACAAAGGAAACATTATCTCTACCCCTTATACATTTTTGTTATAAATCACTTAAAATTGACACAAACTGAAAGGCTTAAGCTTTGTAACTTTGAAATATGCAGCTTTTCCACCGTAAAATTATACATATTTAGAAAGGAAATTTTCAGAGCTTTCAATCAGTATAGATTTATATGGTTTCATGATTCATAGCTCGAGGCAGAAAGGGAAACATTACCCTTACCCAATATATTACAATTTTGTGTTTAAAAATCACTCAAAATCGACACAAACTGAAAGGTTTAATCGTTGTAACTTTCAAATATGCGACTTTTCCCCATAAAATGATATATGCTTAGAAAGGTCTGATTCAGCACTTTCAAAAAGTGTAACATTTTTATGCTTTTTTATTCCTGATTCGAAACAGAAAGGGAAACATTACCCTACCCATTATATTAAACACTGATATGTGTCATACCACGTATTAAAAACATGCTCATGCACCACTTAATCTCAGGACACATACTTTAAATATTGTTTTTCTTGTTTATTGCACTAAGTTCTTCCATGAAATATATAAATACTTTATGAAAAATTGTTTGGACGAACGGAAACTTAATTATTTGGTTTGAAATTTAGCAAATTTTACGATTTACGGTCAATGGTCGATATAAAGTCTAATCGACGTTCGAATATTAATTTATCCCCATTAAATTATGTATCAGTGAAAAGGCCATAATCTGTGCTTTTTAAAAATGTAAAGTTTATAGTGTTTTATTGCTATGTTTCCGTAGAGCGGTAAATATGTGACCCCAACGCCATTGTTGAAATCCGAAATGAACCCAATGGGAAAATGTTTGATTTTGAGAACATCAAAATTCATTAACTATAGACCCTAAGGATTACAAAAATGTAGGTTAAAATATATCCATTGGGTGCATGGGAACACTACCTTCCAACTAGACTACAATTGAAGCTTGGACTCAGTGAGGAATAGGAGTATGGCACAGCAATTTGTCATTTACAATTCCTAATTCTACTTAATTTGTCAAACCAATGTTTTTAAATTGTTTTGAAAGTCAAAGTCTCGCTTTTCTTGCAAATACGCGGATAGAGTATTTCTGCCGATAAATTTAACAAAAATGAATTAACAAAAGAAATAGTGACCCTAGTAAGTGAGTAAATTGATGTCTGCCATTCTTTTCATGATACTAGTTGTTCATTTCATTTATTCTTCGTATATATATATATATATATATATATATATATATATATATATATATATATATATATATATATATATATATATATATATATATATATATATATATATATATATATTGTGCACGTATGCATGCATTCTGTCTGCTTGATGTGTTTTTTTTGTCCTGTGAGTCCTATGGTCTGTACGGCATGAGTGACACTAATACAACGTCAGACTAACTGATATCTGTACAAATACAATACTGGAGTGCATGCATGGTGTGAAAATAAAACTTGCTGGTGTGAGAAGAATAGATGTTGTCTTGTAATTTTTCCGCCTCTATAGCTTATCCACTTTGTGTAGAGATAGTTGTAATAAATTCAGTTGAATATTTGTTTTTATATTTTTGTCAGAGCTCTAATTATTTGATATGTCCACCCAAAATAGAGGTTGAAAACGTAACATGAAAATTACCAGTGAAACATGTACTGCTCCTGGATATACATGAACGGGTATTTGATTTATAATTTGAGTTAGAATGCATGAATATACCTAGATTAGAGTATCATCTTCGTAGATTTCAGCATAACTTGCCAAAGGCGATTTTTTTACGCCTGAAAATCATGTTATGTTCGTCACTCATGGTGTCCTTTTTGTTACGAACATAACAACAGCATTTTATTGCAACTACTAGAAATAATTTTTCAAATCAGGATTCAAAAATCTGATGATATGCACTTGGGATATTTACATCAGTTTATAGTATTTTTACCACTTGCCGAAATGAATGAGTTTGAACGGCTTGAATTTCAATGAAAGCCATGGTGTCCGTTTTGTGACGAACGTAACTCTTGACTCCAACCCTATTCAGTAAGTACGCTTCGGCAAGCTTGATCTAATTTTAGAAACACCAACCAAAGACGCAACATTCTGACGTCACGGCATTACTACACTGTACTTGATTGGCGGGAATATTCGCGCTGTCTACGGTGTCCTGAAGTTCATTCGCGTGTAGCGTACGTCACACTGAAATTTGCTGCCCATTCGAGTGGAGGATTTATGCGTTTGTTGGATGTTTTCCAACATCGTACCACACTCAAAGGTAAGATGAAATGTTCAAGTACAGTAAGTGAAATTATTTCTTTCATGTTTTTGAGTCAGTGGCCCGCATTTTTTGAATGATTTACAAGGTGGTATGGCCGGGCAGTAAATCACAGGTTCACAGACATGTAGTCTCCGTAACGAACGATGCAAATTTCTAGGACACAGTCAGTAGTTCCGTAAGCTTGATCAATAATGGGGAGGATTTTCTTGCTCGAATGTTTGCTCTTTCATCATATCTTATTTTCTTCTGCCTTCCCTTATTTTTGAAAATTTCGGTATGTCATACGCTCGTAATTTGGACTCCAGAATTGTAAACAAAGGCGACCCGGCAGTAGTGTCTGTCATGACGAGCGTTGCGAATTTCAAGAAAATGATGCCACTTGCCAACCAAATTTACTCACTCTGCATTTTTTTCAGGTTTGAATCGTAGGACTTTGATCAGACCCATCATTTGTTTTAGTTTGGCAATTGCTTCCAAAAATACAAATGTTTCATGTACGCTCGTAATTGGGACTCCAACATTCGTAAAAAAACTCTGCTTCCGTTGTGACGTACGTCGTGATTTTATATTAAAATGTCAGTAATACACGCATAAATTGATTTGTCGTGAAGTATTTTTAATTTTTAATCTCGTCTTTGTCATAACTTATTTTGAGATTTGGGCTTCTATGCAGGTTCGAATTTTATGCAATTCCGTACGTTCGTAATTTGGACATCAACATTTGTCAAAAAAAATGGCTTCAACCATGACGAACGTTTAGATTTCTTGAAAATGGCTCTCGTACCTACAAAACTAACTAATACAGGGTATGTTTTTACTATTTTTGATGTGAACTCTGTCAGAAACTGGGCATTTTGTATTGTGTGGGAGTTCGATTTGGTAATATCGACAGCTGTGCACGCTCGTATGTGGACTCTGAACTTTGTAAACAAACGTGACCTCGATCTAGTCTGTCATGACGAACGTTGCGAATTTCTTGAAAACGACCTATAGATTTTATTGAATTTGATTACGTTGCAGTATTTTAAAGCTCGAATCTTGCCCTCTCTTTCGACTGACTGTTTATTGTTTTGTGTTCGTTTTAGAAAAAATACGTAGTTACGTACCCGTTCGTAATTTGGACACATGCAAGTGTAAAACAAAATGGCGTCCACTATGACGTACGTGGCGATAAAGTTTCTCGGAAACTCGGCGATAAGGAGATCCATTTTGGTGATTGACTCTGGAGCTTTTGTGCTGAAATAATTGTTTAGTCGGATAAGTACCAATCTGATTGAGATGGGGAGTTCGTCTTGTAAATATTAGTAGTTCTGTAGAAGGTCGTGACTTTGAAGTTGGACTCTACAATTTGTAAACACGTGACCATGCTACCATCCCCATCTTGATGGAGGAAAGGAGAGTGTAGTAGAAAATGACAAATTCACCAAATCATATTTACGTACACTGCTGGGTTTTCATGTTTTGAATATCCTTTCATATCACTCATTTATTTATTGTTTAGATCATGTATGCACAGAGACAACACCAACCTGAAGGATAAAATTACATTGATAGATAGACATAGATTGACATAGATTCACTCATTCACATACTCATAGGATAGTAGATTTTTTTATGTAACTGCAGCGTCAGTTACACTTTTCTCACAATAATACTGAAATAGACTGATAATTATTTGTTTTCAGAATGGAATTTTGGAGCTTGCGGCGGCGACCCTGCTCAGCCCCAACACTTGAAATTAAACCAAAAAGAGTAGCAAAGACACCAGCTGAAAGGCAAAGAGAATACAGAGTAAGGTTAAAATCTAATCCTGAGCTCTACAAAGCACACAGGGCATTTGAATCAGCTCGTCTGAAGGAGTACAGACTGCTACGCAGTGAAGAGAAGATTGCCCGTGATAGGGAAAAGTGCCGGATTCGCATGCAGCGTTTCAGAGATCGGCAAAAGGATTCAGCGATATCAGTGTCCTCATCACAGAAGAAAGCTAAAACTAGAGGTGAAGTGAATAAACAAAGAGAGAAGTGGAGGATTCAAAAACGAAAGCAGCGTGAAGCAATGAGCCAGCAAGCCAAACGAAGACATAATGAAAAACGAAGAGCAAGAAATGCAGAAAAGAGAATGTTGCAGAAACAACGCACTAAAAATACGCCGAATAGGAATAGTAAACCAGCCTCTACACACACTGATAGTCCTGGAATATCTTCTACACATGCTGATACTCATGTATGGCCTTCTATACACACCAATGGTTCTGCATGGCCGCTTCTCACAGTGAAAGTCCTGTACAGCTCTCGATACACCATGGTAGTCCTGAAATATCCCCTGCACACAGTGATAGTCCTGAACAATCGTCTAGCAGTATTATACACAGTGATAGTCCTGAGGATGCACACAGTGATAGCCCTGAAATATCCTCAGCACACAGTAATAGTCCTGTACAGCCCTCTACACACCATGGTAGTCCTGTGCAATCCTCTACACACAGTGATAGTCTTCTGCCAGTCTCCACACATACAGTCAGTCCTGAGAAAGCCTCCGATAACCCTGAATCCTCAAGACCAGCTTCTGATTTCCGGACGCCAGCTGCAAGAAGAATGGCCATCTCTCGCTCTCGAAGAGCACTGCCTAAATCACCATGCAAATTTGCCACTGTAATTTCTTCAATAATTAAAAAAAGCTCTCCCAGAAAGCGTGCAGCACTTTCAAAGATGTTGATTTTGTCTCCAGAGAAGAAGAAAAGGTTAGACTTTCTAGAAAAGTCTTCAACCAAGTTATTGTTAAAGAACATCAGAGAAAGAAGATCAGCTAATTACCTGAAAGCCAGAAGAGTTCTTTTCGAGGCAATCAAAGTGAAGAACAAGATGAAAAAGAGGGAAGCCAGAAAACATCTTGGTTTAAGTTGGCGCTTCTTGAATAAACTGACTCTCAACATAGTGTTGAATACCGGAAGAAGCGCTCTGATGCTTTGGCAGCAAATGTCATCACAAAGGTAGTTTCTTTCTATGAGAGAGGAGATATTTCCAGGGAAATGCCTAACCCACGCAGTGTCTCAAATGGTGTACCACAACGGGTAATGGAATGCAGCATCCAGAATGCATATCAGGACTTTATCAAGGAGTACCCAAACTTGAAGTTGTCTTTGGCCAAATTTTCAAAATTGAAGCCATCTCATGTAAAGACACAAAGTCATGCCAAGTTCCTGCAGTGTCAGTGTGAGTACTGTGTGAATGTACAGTTTAAACTTGATGCCCTGTCAGTTCGTTGTGCCCAGTTAGGTTTCCAGATAACTGTTCCAAACAAGTACAGTGCCTCAGCAATGACAACCTGCCCAAATGACAATACCTTTGCCAAGATCTCATGCGTACATCGTGAATGTGAAGTATGTGGTACACATCTGCTCCTTGAGCATTTCAAGCCTCTGCTCGAAGACCACTCTGAAAAGCAGATAAAGTGGAAGAAGTGGACAGCTGAGAGGTATACTAAACCATCAAGTAATACGGAGGACCAGCAGGAAAGCCGCCACATGGTTTTGCGTGTGAAAAATGGAACCATCAGTGAAATTGTTAATGAGCTTCTGGCAGAAATGGAACCGTTCACGAAACACCTGTTCAACGCTAAATGGCAAGCAAAGGAGTTTGCAAACATCTGCACAGTTGTTCCTGAGAAGTGGTTAGTCCTATGCTCAGACTTTGGGGAGAACTATAATTGTCACTTTCAGGATGAAGCCCAAAGTGCTCATTGGTCATATCAGCAAGCCACCATCCATCCAATCGTTGCGTACTATCGCTGCCAAGAATCCGAATGTGACAAAACAGTGCGTGAATCATGCATGTTTGTTAGCAGTGACACAAAACATGACTACCATGCTGTGCAGCACTTTCTGGTCTTAGCTGTTGAATATCTACGCTCAAAAGGGATTGAAATTGAACACCAGGTCCACTTCTCAGATGGTTCACCTACTCAGTACAAGAGTAAAGTACCCTTTTGTGATGCTTCACATGGTAGCACTGATTTTGGTTGTACTGTTGAGAAGCATTTCTTTGGAAGCCGTCATGGAAAAGGCCCGTGTGACGGAGAGATAGGTGTTTTAAAGAAGCGAGCTGTGACTGCTGTCAAGTCCAGACAAGTAATTATAGCAAATGCAGAAGACCTGTATGAATATGGTAAAGATCACTTGTCTCTTCCCAAGGAAGAAAATAGCCATGATCATAAAAGGCGTAAATTCTTCTTTGTCGGAGCGGATGTCATTGATAGGTCAAGAAAGGAACGCACTGATGTCAAAGCCATTCCAGGAACAAGAAGTCTGCATTGTTTCAAGGGAATACAGCCATATGTTGTTGCCACCAGGGAGAGAAGTTGCTTTTGTCACAATGTGTCAGTGAGTCAGCGGAAAATGAATGTCTTTTCCAAGAATATGCTGGTCCCTGGACTGTGTCAAGTTTGAAACCCTGCAGGGTGATGCGCCAAGAACTTGCACCATTCGCAGAAACCTGAACAGAAGGTCTGGGTCCAGTGATTGTGGGCCTACTGGTGAGGGTTCGGGCGTAACAAAAGATAGTGGCTGTATCCTTTTAATACTGATATTTTATTTATCAAGTATTGGTATATGATTATTGTGTGATCTTGTCATATTCAGAATACAAACTTACCTGCATGTTTTCTATGATGTACCCGTTTTCCTGTGAAAATGTTTACCGGTACAATGTCCCATGATACAAAATCTGCCTTTGTAATTGCCATTCATCTTGGAATTCCAGAAAATCCAGAAAATACTGCCTTGATCAAAATCAACTACACTTGATAAATATGAAGTCCCCTTAAAAACTTTGCACATTTACCAAGAATGTTTTATTATTGGCTATTGATTTATTTTTATTGCAACCATTTTATGTCCTTAACCTGAATATCAGCTACTTCCACACAGCTGCCACCCAGCCCAGCCTGCCCAACAGAGGCCAATACTGAATCTGAGAATGGTACAACGAGTGATGTGTGTAATGTGACCACCGGTACAGCTTTGGCCTCGTTTCAAGGTGACAGACGTATCCTTTGAAAGTTACCTCAATGGTAAAGTTTGTGATAATTTCAACTGTGAACTTTTCAATTATCATTTGTGGTAACTATTTTCTCTTAACCTAAGTATTAGCTACTTCTATACCAGTACCAGTGGAACCAAGTGAAGCATCCACACCAGTACCAGTGGAACCAAGTGAAGCATCCACACCAGTACCAGTGGAACCAAGTGAAGCATCCACACCAGTACCAGTGGAACCAAGTGAAGCATCCACACCAGTACCAGTAGAACCAAGTGAAGCATCCACACCAGAGATAAATTCTCAGGATGATACCAGTGTAGAGTGTGGTAATTCCAAGTCAGGAGATGATGTGACCACTGGGAGGGTTCTGTTCTCATCACCTGAACAGACTTGTATCCTTTATTTAAAAACAAAATCAGCTGTTTTGTATTTATACCTACTTGAGCTAGAACCAAAAAATGCACTGAACAAGTAGTTCTTGACCAGATCCAAAATTGCTGTTTGAAAACTGAATATTAAAGTCTAATGAAAACATATTTTCACAGTGTCTGCCAAATTAGTAACTTACCTGCTTATAGCAAAAATATTTGCATTTGTAAGAAATTTTCATGACTAAGTAGCACCATTTTGTTTGTAACAGTGTAATTCAA
Source organism: Ptychodera flava (assembly GCF_041260155.1). Taxonomy (NCBI): domain Eukaryota; kingdom Metazoa; phylum Hemichordata; class Enteropneusta; family Ptychoderidae; genus Ptychodera; species Ptychodera flava. Next base: position 145,784 of record NW_027248404.1, read on the forward strand.
ACCATAATTTATGTACAGATTTGTGGGAGATAGAAGGTTCATGATTTCCATGGAGTTAATTGCTACAGTTGACTTCTCAATTTTTCAATTACCACATGCTTCCTAAACTCCCTTGTAGGCACCACTAACCAGAATGAACATAATGTCAACAGTGGTGAACCCACTCTCCCTATGGAGAAACTGGAACAGGTTTGTGTCAAATGATGTTTTGCAAAGGTTGGCTGCCATGGCGCCTGTTGTTTTGTGCTTTGAAGGCAGATCCTTCTACCAGTATTTGCTCCTACGTTACATAAACCAACCAGGAGACCATTGAAGTAAACCTTGTTAAATCAAATCTGGTTAATATCTTGCAAAATGAATTAAGCTTGGAGTGTTACACAGACAGACCAAGTAAGATGCTTTCGGTAGAATCTTTGAAATTCTCAGATAATTACTTGGGATGCATGTCACTTTGCTGAGGTTGAATATTGCGTACTGATCAAAATTGGCTGTGATGTATCTATCCAGTAACTATTTTCTTGGTAAAGCTTGCAAGTAAAATACTTGCTTGAGAGACCTTTTGATGAGCAAAATTCATATACAAATGGCAAGATGATCACTCTTATTTTGGCAGTTTTAACATTTAATACTTCATTTCATTTTCAGGTCATACAGCTGTTCCAGTTTTATGCTGTATACTACAGCAAAACTTACTATATTGGAAAGCCAACAGCCATTCAAGATGGGCTCTTTGTATTCACATTTCTTCACAAGATGGGAGCAAGGGAGTTTGTTGGCCAAATCGAGAGGACACTGATAATATCAGCAGGGACAGAATTTTTGGGGGACCGATCCCCTCATTGGTCAGGGATTAAAATTTCAGATTCAAGGACAAACTTTGAATGAACTCCAATGTCAATATAAGAAACTAAAAAACAACTGAAGTAGGGTAAATTGATGGTGTTTGATGATATTGATGGAACATTCATTTGACAATGTGATATGAAACTTCTTGTTGTGATTGTCTCCATATTTGAAGTGAGTATTTCTTGAGAGTATTAACATGTTTGTTCCTGCCGTTTGCAGGGGGTCTTTGTTTAATTTATTTGTATATATTGTAAAGTTGTGTTTGTTTGATTCTGCTTGCAGGGGACGTTTAAATCCACTTCACAGCAAAATTGTTGTGCTTGTGTTTTGTATGATAATTTGGTCTGTCCGGGGTACAGATGAACCCAATCTTGAGCTGAGAGCCACCACACAAACACACAAACAGGGCATGTAATCCTGTAATTTTGATGAATTTAATGTAGATAAAATATAATTTGAACATTTGTTTAAAAAAGTATGTGTTTGACCCCAGTTGTAGACAAAATTACGAGTTTTAAAGGACTTTGGTGTCCTATGTGTGTACGTAACAAATGTCTAAAAGTTGTTATTTCTCAAATATCTCTAGTTTTTGAACAGTGACTTAATGTTCCTCTTGAAACATTCCAATGCCATGCATTAGATGCAGCTTGTTGTAGAGTTCATAGTTCTATGAAAATGATTTGCTGACATCATGTTCCATGTCAGTGTTACGTACGTCACGGTGTCTTGATATGTCACCGAATTTTACTATTTGAAATTTTTCAAAAAAATATGAAACTTTTGCAGTTTGCTCTTAAATGTTCCAGTAAGTGTTCTGAGAGATGTTTTCTACAAAATGAGTACTATTATTGATGTTCTGCACTGTGAATGGACACCATGTTACATACATAACGTTTTTTGTATATTGTGATTTATGCTAGACAACTCAGTTATGAACTAGACAGTTATCTCCCTTTCTTCAGTTTATTGTAGAAGGATATACAGAGGTCAAAATAAAGTGTTGTTCATTGAAATTACATGTGTTTCATTTTACTGCTTCTTTGTTACACTTTTTGTTGCAGTATTGTATTTGTACAGATATAGCAAATTGGTTATGATATATTGTGGCAAATTCATACAAACAAAGGGACAATAATGACATAAAAGAGAAACCTTTCATAGCTATCAAACTAACTCCAAAACACCTTGGAAATGAAATTAATACAAATTGTTGGCCGATCAACTGAATTATGAATTAAATGACACACCTGTTTGACCTCTCTAGTGTCGAGGGGTCAATCTACAAGACTTACATGTTCCTTAATTCCGCTTCTGTAGCCAAAACAGAACATAATAAAATTGTTTTTGGAAAATAGATTTGCTGTTCCTTAATAGGCAATTTTAACGTTGAAAGGACGTGACATCGAAACTTCCACTGAGTATGACCGAGGTTTATGCCAACTGTTCGGAGGAATCTCACCATAGAAAGACTCTATCATACAGCATTTGACAAGATGGCTGAAACGTAACGCTAATTGCTGACAATGGGAATGCCCTAAACAGTGATATCACAATATTGGTTGAAACGACCGCGATAGTAGAAATGCTCTTCTCCTTGGCATGTGTAGTCACACAGTAACTATATTGAGACGTCCATGTTCAGAATTTTTTTTTTCAAATGCCATTGCAAGTAAAATTTGACGACAATAGGTCTAATCCCTGACACCAGGTCGCAATGGGAGGGGATTGTCATTTGTGAAAACATCTTTTATGAGAAGTAGAATATATTTGCAATTGCATAAGTGTTCTGATTTTAGTGCTCAGGACACAAAATTTGTTTGCCACGAGTTATTGTTATGCCATCTGGCTTGCTACAAAGGTAGCGCAAGTTTGAATGTTAGTTTTAAGTAGTTTTGTAAGGGGAAATGTCTTGTAGAATCAAAATGCAGACTGTTGTGAAAGATTGTGTAGCATTCTGTGGTAATATAGGGAATTATAAGGTCTACATACTTATCGCAATGAGCGTAGATTTCTGCAAAAACACCATTAGGGGCGCTATTTTCATCACTAACTCAAAATTTCAGGATGGTAAAAAGTAAAAAAGACCCCCCCCCCCGCAAGGTTTTCTATAAGTAAGCTCCCAATTGTTCCGGGCTACCTCCCCAGTGATTACCCGGACATTCCCTTAGGTACACAGCGAAGGCACGTATGTGAGTTTTAGGGATCTTCGCCGCGTATGTACATCACAACAAGATATTGTGATTCAACCTACGTTTCGTGAGCTTTTACTGTATGGGTTGCAATTTAAGTCATTTGATACCTAGATTTGTTGCGTCGAAGAAGTTTATCGTAAAAATAAAAATAAAAATAAAACGTCCCAATAATACAAAAACGTTTGATCTATATCTCTCCCTCCACCCCGAGCAACGCCATCAATGAACATTTACAGGGGTTAAAGTTGCTGAAATAGTTCCTTCCATTTTTGCGACATGTAAATGGTATAGTAAGTATATATTTTATGAACCTTACAATGTAAAATTTTGTAAAACTTTACTGACCAGTAAACATTTTCACAGTTTTGCCCTTGTACTCTGTCTTGTCTCTCAATATAACCTGGATTGCACTCAGTGTTGACAGAATTGTCTGAATTTGGGTATTTTGAAACAGTTTATTAGGAGTATATAAGAAACTGATTTATTTATAAATACTGCAAAAAATTATCAAATGTTACCGCTACTCTCCCGACCAGGCTTTACAGAACAGCAATCTGAGAATACTGAGAGCCAGCCCTGCGTACCGTGCTGTGTGTTCCCGGCGTTAAACGCACAGGGTTATGTGGACTGGGTAGTTTATGTGCTGTGAGTTTAAAGACATGTTCCAATATTCTGATACATAGCCTTAAAGCTAAGTATCAGAACGTCGGAACGTAGCTATAGCGTAACGTGCAGCTGCTTGGGTAACAATTTTTATGATGAAATATTGTAACATACCGTGATTCAATAGGATTCCTGAGAATCGATCAACCGCGGGGAACGTCTCCTACATCTCAAAACGCAGGGCAGCATGTTGATAATCTGCGCATGCGCTCAGCAATGGTATTGCTCGCGGCCAGTCTCCTTGTCTTGCAAACTATAAACTGAACATTGGTGCAAAAAAGGCATCCATGGTCCGAAATGTGTAAAACTAGCCACCATGAGAGGCGATATGAAAGCCCTAGTTATTTAGAGGACATGTAAAACAACTTACTTGTATATCTGTATGACCATAGACCCACGAGAAAAAAACTCGAGGGTCTATGGTATGACTTAAGGCCTGAAAAGTCGACATATTAAACATACAGGACTCGAACTTTAAGGGTTAAAGAATGTTGCGTTGTACAAACTACATCGTTAGAAACTGATATAAAGGGGGGATTACTATACAAACTCCACTGTGTTTTGTTTATCATTTAAAGTGATATGAAACTTGGAGCAAATTTTTACAGTCGCGTTTACTGTAATCATTCCATCAGATGCATTCAGGAATAATTGGATCTGACGCCGTTGAAGCTGCACGCTATAGCGTCATCCTCATCCTCATTTTCGCGTGACCCCTACGACTAGGGATGAGGAGGAAGCCAACTTTACGCTCGTCACGTGTACATGTAAATATGTGGTGTATACAGTAGCAACATCTGACTGTTACAAAGAGACTCGTGAAATTTAACGGTTACGAAACCGAGAAGTTCACAATGTCCAAGATATCAGTGAACAAATGAAACATTTTCATGATGATGCTTTCAATGCCCGGGCAGTGATTAATAAGCGACCTAGCGGCGGATATAGCTCCGCTGTGTTTATGTAGAGAATAACGATTTTTTACACATGTTGATGAAGAAGGTGGAAATCTATGATAGCTCAATGCAGTGGCCAGAAAAAAGTGGCTAAAATAGCTGCAAAAATACACAATTGAAGATTTCATCATACTTTAAGATATATCACATCGGATCATCCCTAAGAACATGTCAACCAAAGCTATCTGATGAGTAGTTTTTTGGAGAATAAATTTTCTGACCAAAAATGGCAACAATTGCCCCCCAAAATAAAATTTGCAGATTTCATCATAATTTCAAAAGATTAAATTAAGTTCATCTATAGAAACCTGTATACCAAATTTCCAAGCTGTTAGACCAGTCCTTTTTTAAGAAACATGTTTTTTAACTAAAAATGGAAAAAAATGACCCAAAATTCAAAATTGCAGATTTCATCATAATTTCAACAAATATCACTTAGTTCATCTATAGAAACCTGTATACCAAATTTCAAAGCTATCAGATGAGTAGTTTTGGAATTACACATTTTTTGACCAAAAATGGCAAAAATTGCCCCAAAAATACAGAATTACAGATTTCATCAGAAACTCAATATATATTACTTAGCTGAGCTGTAGAAACCTGTATACCAAATTTCAAGCTATCAGACCAGTACTTTTTGAGAAACACATTGTTTGACCAAAAATGGTAAAAATTGCCCACAAAATTACAAAATTGCAGATTTCATCGTAATTTCAGTAAATATCATTAAGGTTATCTGTAGAAACATGTATACCAAATTGCAAAGCTATCAGATGAGCAGTTTTGGAAATACATAATTTTTGACCAAAAATGGAAAAAATTGACCCAAAAATTCAAAATTGCAGATTTCAACATAATTTCAACAAATATCACTAAGTTCATCTATAGAAACCGGTATACCGAATTTCAAAGCTATCAGATGAGTAGTATAAGAAATACACATTTTTTGACCAAAAATGGCAAAAATTGCCCCAAAAATAAAGAATTACAGATTTCATCAGAAATTCAATATATATTACTTAGCTCAGCTGTAGAAACCTGTATACCAAATTTCAAAGCTATCAGACCAGTACTTTTTGAGAAACACATTGTTTGACAAAAAATGGTAAAAATTGCCCCAAAACTACAAAATTGCAGATTTCATCGTAATTTCAGTAAATATCATTAAGGTTATCTGTAGGAACCTGTATACTAAATTGCAAAGCTATCAGATGAGTAGTTGTGGAAATACACATTTTTTGACCAAAAATGGCAAAAATTACCCCAAAAATACAAAATTGCAGATTTCAGCATAATTTCAATAAATATCATTTAGTTCATCTGTAGAAACCTGTATACCAAATTTCAAAGCTATCAGATGAGTAGTTTTGGAAATACACATTTTTTGACCAAAAATGGCAAAAATTGCCCCAAAAATACAAAATTGCAGATTTCATTATAATTTCAATAAATATCATTTAGTTCATCTGTAGAAACCCGTATACTAAATTTTAAAGCTATCAGATGAGTAGTTATGGAAATACACATTTGGTAAAAAAATGGCAAAAATTGCCCCCAAAATACAAAATTACAGATTTCATCAGAAATTTAATATATATATGACTTAGTTTATCTATAGAAATCTGTATACCAAATTTCAAAACTATCAGACCAGTACATTTTGAGAAATACATTTTTTGACCAAAAAATGGCAAAAATTGCCTTAAAAATGCAAATTTGCATATTTCTGCACTATTTGAACAAATCTGAAATAAATTATCCCTGGGGACATATATACCAAAAGCTATTCGACTGGTAGTTTTGAAGGAGATTTTTAAAGATTTTTTTACCAAAAATGACAAAAATTGCCTTAAAAATACAAATATGTAATTTTCACCACGATTTGAACAAATCTGACTGCGGTCACCCTAAGTAAACTGCATATCAAATTTCAAAGCAATCGGACGAGGACTTTCAGAGAAGGAGATTTTTTTACCAAAACACCAAAAAATGCTCCAAAAATACAAATATGCAAATTTCACCACAATTTGAACAAACTTAAGTGAGGTCACCCCAAGTGAACTGCATATAAAATTTCAAAGCAATTGGACTTGCGGTTTCAGAGGAGGAGGCAATTGTTGACGGACGACGACTGATGACGACGACGGAAAATCAACCTATTTGATAAGCTCCGCGTCGTTGACAGCAGAGCTAAAAAGTGATCAAAGCGTCATTTGTGAATATCAAAATTATGCTGAAAACATTATTCTTTCGTAGCAGAAAAGTCCTGAACTGTTTTTATCTCATCAAACAGAGAGACACACAAACACACAAACACATAAATATAAACATATGAATTGAAAGAAAATTTATTAAGAAATTAATTAATTAAGAAATAAATGCTTCGTATTGTCTTGGTGTTTATAGCATACACTTTATGGATTAATGAGCAAAGACGGAGCTGAGAAATACCACTGAGGAAAGTCTCACAAAGTGGAAATTTTATTGTCTCATTATTACGGTTGCAACACATACCATTTTACCAAAAAGTAGATCCATATATCATAATCACAGATCAATAAGGTTTTTCATTGGCCCTTTCTGATTATAATCAGACAATGCAACAATGTCAAGAAATCATCGAAATGAAAAGTGGTCATTGGCCATATCTGATATGACATCACAAGATGTAAATTGGAATAACACACACAAAAACCCCACATTGATTTTACAAGCAATGTACCATAAATGGTACTTGGACAAATTTCTGTCAAATGAAAGAATGGAGACTGTTGAAAGAAAGCTCTTTTCTGCTACCAAGAGGCGTGAAAAAAGTTGTATTCACTTGCATGATACTGCAGTTTGCTATAAGTATGCAGCATAATTCATGTCTATGCCTAAATGAGTCAATCAATGTTCAAGTCAAACGTTCATCTAATAGCTGTGTTCAATGTTGTTAATTTATACTTTGTTAAATACTTTCTTAACGAGGTAGCCTTTCCGGTCTTGTTGTGATGATAGCGTCATTTACTTTCACTCAAAGTGGGGAATCTGATGGAGAGAAAGATATGATCGTCATTAGAGGAACCCTCTGTAGAAATATGTTAATCTTTCACCAACACGGTTTGGCCAAATCCTATCGGTATCAATAGCGATTGTGGACCAATGGTGAACCAGTGGGAATTTTTGTGAATTGGTTAAAGTTTAATCGCACTTGGAGAACACTTTTTTGAACACTCTCATGTTTAGAAAATCTTTTATAAATGCTGTTTGTGTGGACTAGTAAGGTAACATGTGGAGAAGTGAAGTTTCAGTGTCATTCATTTGTACACTGTCAGATAAAAACGTTTACTTACATAGTCAATGTTGTACCGGTATATGGCAGACATCTGAATTTCAAATATCAGTCAAATTTATGCAGTTTGTTTTTCTGGTCCTAAACTTTGCATTTTGACATTTGATTTGTATTATTAATATATACAAGGAATGTTTCCTTTAGAAAGTTGGCACAAAACTTTCAGCCTCTCTATCTCAATGTTGATATTACCTAAAAGGGAGAAATTGCCGAGTACAACAAAAGGCAAATTGTTGCTATTTTTAGAATGGACTTTTTCATCTGATGGCCTTGGGTGCGCCACTGTAGAATATATATGTAGTCACAGACATAACTTACAATGACGTATTTATATCTCATAATTTCAAGATGGCGTCTCTTCATTTCTTGGTAACCCATTTGATAGTGCATGTTGTAGCAGAAATACTTGACACCCAGAGAGTCAATGGCAACTCTGTGGGAAAAACGATGGAACGAGTTACGTCATGCATAGAATGTATTGAAGGAATAATAGAGGTAAATTTGAATTGTTCTCTTGTTTCATAAGTCAAATGCAAGTTCTTGTTCTACACACCAAGGCATACCGAAAAACAAATCTTTCTGCTTGTCAACACAGCATGTATAATGGTATATTTACATTCAAATTTTACTGTGGACTAGAATTCACTTCTTGGTCTTTTGGCCAGAGGTCCATATATCTTCTTTTCATGGATTTGACTTTGTTTGTACCGTCTATTTACTGTCTGTTCTGTGCTGTTTTGTGTCTATGTTTACAACTATTGTCTTACAAATTTTGACCTAGTGTTATTGGATTATGGATTGGTATGATTGCGATTATTCACCTGCCAGCAACTAAAATTTGCTAACACAAGTAAAGACTTAGTTGACAAGCTGAACGATGTGTATCTTCATATACCGGTACTTTGTGGGGAAGGAAAAGTAACTATTGCTGATATTAAAAACAAAAATAGTTTAAACAGCCAGCAAAATTTGCAGCTATAGTCTCTTTAGATTACTCTTTCTCTCATATTGTGACACATCAGTATAAATATCCAGGGGTACTTTATATTGCCATTTCCAATTTCTGTTTGTGCCAATATTTAGAGACAACTTCCAAGGAAGCAAATATCGGACATCACAAGATGTGATGAATGTTAATGTACAAACAATCAAATCCAGGTGTACTTTTAGAATTTCTTTGACAGGAATATATGTGAGGATATGCATGTAAGCTGATGGTCTAGGTATTTTGTTACTACTTTTACAGATTACACCACTTCAATCACAGGTGTATTGTAAACGTGCAATATCCAAGTATTGGTCCAGAAAATATCATACAAACAAAGTACGCAACCAACCTCTGTGCTCCTGGTGGCAGCTGCTTCTGCATGACTCCCCACTGAATATTATGGGATCTATCTCCTTTGGGACCCTGTGTCAGGTTCAGTGCACTGCCATAGTCAGCACAGACCAATGGTTGTTTATCTTTGGACATATCATGTCAAAACCTGCAATCGAAGACATTGAACATTTGCATGGAAATTATTACTCATTGAAAGTATACACACTGACCATTCAATAAGTCAGTACTGTAAATTCAAAGTGTATTACAGTGACTTGTCGAAGATTTCAGTTTTTCGCACAGGTAATTCTTTGCTCAGAGCTTTAAGAATGGTGTTGAAATGTTTAGTAGTTAATACCTGTAGAGAAAGTAACCCTTGTAGAATGTTTTTAAGATTCTGTTATTGCCTTACAATACATTTGGCAGTTGATATAAACTTGACGTTATTTGATCACTTGAGTACACTGCACACTTTTATGTCAAAACCGATTAAAAGACTAAACAAATTGGTAGGATTCCTTGAAGCTTAAAAAAATACACGACGGCGTACCGGTTAATACACGGCTCGTCTTCAAATAAAATAAATGTTGCAGCCTGTTCTCATATCAACACGTCAACTACCAGCTGAATAATTTCACTATCTTTGAGCTAGTAGAAGTAAAATTACTAACCATAAACCTTGGGTGGTGGTTTCACTCAACCCTGTAACAAACATGATCACACAATAGCAAATCAACTGATATGCTGGAAAGTACTCACCTAGTTTGTACAAGTATGGTGTGAAGACACTCCTTCTGAAATATCAGGGCCACCCAGGATGTTGGTAAGGTAGATTTCAATGTTGTCTAGTATGGTTACCGTCTGTGACTGTCCTGATGAAAGAACAATAGATGTATCACACAGATAATCAGATGTACAGATAGATATGGATCTGAAGATTTCATCAACTTGACCATATAGTTTCTCATGAGCCACAGGCCACAAGATCCTTATCATACAGGGCTCGAAATTAGCATTTTATCCTGGTAGTCAATTTGACCACCACATTTTAAATTTGGTGGTCATTTTAAGAAAACTGGTAGTCAACATTTTTTTGGACTGAATCATTATCAGGCTTGATGTATTCATGAAAAGAGAGGTCAATGTTATGGTGGGAGTCTGTGAACGCGGCTGTACCCAAAATGTACATGTCTGTACAGTGGATAAAAAAACTGATTTTGCAAACTTCTTATCTACTGACTTGTGCTTTATTGGAACCCAATATTACAGAATTTAGAGGTCAAGGGTGGAAAAATGGTGGTCATTTGACACGAGACCACCGCTAATTCGAGCCCTGTCATATCACTGATAATGGCAATTACAGGAAGAAAAGAATTCTAATTCACAATTTAACCCTTTCACCCCGTGGTTTGAACCAATCCCATTGTTTACCATGGTAAAGGTGTACCTTCAGAAAGGGACACGAGGTGAAAACATTTATTTCAAAAATCCATTCACCTTCAAAGGCAAACAAAGACAGTCCTGTTGTATTGTAAATCCAACTGTACAGATGTGTTACTAGACAGACATAGATATGTTCATTGCATTTGCTTGTCCACCAGATCAGTAACATCGTAAAGTCTTTAGTCTTGTAGGACAAACAAACAATCTGTTTTAGACTGTCTGTTGTATTGTAAATCCAAACATACAGATATAATTACAAAATGAAAGCATATTCATACTGATTTGATAAGACAGCAGATCAGTAATTTCATTAGACTGTGTATAAAGTATAATGGCATCGGGACTAGGACACTGGATTTACTGATGACCTATGATAGCTTTATTTACTCAATGTGAGTACAATTTTTTAAATCAGTGCATTGATTTGAATAGGAACATCAGGGTAGTTAGCGGACTGTGTGATTGACGTACAGACCGGTGTCCATAGTTACCCGGTCCGGTTAAACTGTTTGACATTTAAGACATCAAAGTAGACGCTTAATGCTAGATGTAAAATGTCCACGCACTAACTGCTATCTTTACTTTCATTAAAATCTCTTTGATGCTTGTCAACAATGGTAAAATTGTTTGAAAATGCCCTACATACTAAGAGGCATGTAATAAAAATATTATTGCCTGAATACATGGGTTTATGTGCCCTTGCAGCTGGAGACAATTTGCCCTCCAAGTGTTGGGCAAATTTTCATATGCTTTTGGTCACATAAACCCATGTATTCAGGCGATAAATATATAATGTAGGTAACCAGGTGTGTAAACCACGTGCATACCAAGTTTCGTCAATTTTGATGGAATAAATTCACACATATAGGCCTAATTAGGAAATGTTATTAAATATGCAAATTAGTAACTATCTTTCACGTCACCCCTTTAATAACTTTCACAGCTGATATATCTTGATGTGATCAACATTTGTAGCAAATCTCATCAAATTGTGTGCAGTCGTTCTCAATGTATATCCGTTTTTTTTCTAAAATCATTAATTATGCAAATGAGCAAAAAGTAAGCAAGCCACACCCACCAAAAACTAATCAGTTCTTGCCATTTGCTAACTGAATCTATGTACCAGATTTGACTCTGATCTGATGAGCCGTTTTTGAGATATTGAGCCCACAGACAGACAGACAGACAGACACACAGACACACAGACATCGCTGCGACATATGCTCACGTGTGTAAACACGTGAGCAAAAATGATACAGAAAAACAAAGATTGGACTTCTTGAATTCTTTTTACTGGTACTGTATAAATTCCATTGCTACTGTTCCGCTCAAAAGTAAAACTCCACATTAAAACTTCAATTCACCTGTATTATATTCATGCATTTTGAGGTGTGTTAAAAGTTCACAAATGCAAGGTTAATGTCACTCATGGATGAATATACCAACCTCTGTGCATGAATTGATCACGGAACCATAGAATCTTCATTTCTGGACATTCTAACTGTATACACCGGTTCAGCGTCATCAGCCTGCCTTGACCCTGTTTCGTAAATCCAACAGTTTACCCCGTAACGTCACGAAAGAAAATTTACTCAAATCTCTTGTCATGTGTCTTGACTTACAATATGATACTGATTTTACAAACCTTATTATTGACAGAAAAATAAACAGTATTTAAGTTACTATTAATTCAACTTTTGATGTAAACATGCTAGAATTTTAGTCACTGAAATTTAAGTTACAGTACTACAACCTTCGTCAGCAGAATAACCTGATCTAAATGTCGTGGCCAAAGGTAACGACATTGAGATCGGCTTATTCTGCTGACGAAGGTTGTAGTACTGCAACTGAAAATTTCAGTGACTAAAAATCCAGCGTATGAAGATCAAAAGTTAATTGACAGTAATTAGCTGCCAACACAGATGAATTTCCATGCAAAAAGAATTTAAGTTGAAGGGTTATGTGGATTGACCAAAGTACATTTGAAAGATGCAGACTCTTTCAGCTGTTCTAAATTTTATCATTCTGTGAATGCAATTATAAGCAGACTACTATTCAAATGACCACCTGAGTACACCACATACCGTACATCAAGCATTTGGACAATGTACTACACAATATTTTAGTCAAGCAGAATTTAAGAAATACGCTTAATATCTCCCCTGATAAATGAGTAAGGGAAACCTACATTGTCTGGAAGTTATCGCATGTTGTTTGTTACCATCATTTTTTATAATAAACTGTCTTTTAATGGAAAAAAATACTGGAGAGATTCATTGTTTGACACAATATCGTTTTCTCTTCTCAATGATAATGGAATTATATACACTAACAGGATATCAATTATATATATATATATATATATATATATATATATATATATATATATATATATATATATATATATATATATATATATATATATAATATATATATATATATATGTATAGTATATATTATATACAAAATGTATACAATGTGCCCTCCCGGTTATCACCATAATGGCTTTATGGCAACCTCTGAACTTGGGCACAGAGTGTACGGTGGTGGCAGCGGTGGGATGATATTCTGACTTAGGCGAATAAATGGTACAGAGTAACACTGGGCGAAAAACTAAGAGGTTTTAGAGAAATTGATGCAGACAAAAGCCGAATGGCAGAGAGCTGTAATACACGACTCCCAGTGTTTTATTGGCCTGGGTTGGGCCGTTAACCCCAGCAGAACTTCGCCGGCAGGTACCATTAAGTCAGAATCCCTTACGGGGCCTCTAAGCAGTGTAGTATTACTCAGGCCGGCTACCACTTTCCTATTAAGATATACTCACTGTGTTAAGCCCTGTACGAACCCGACTCACGACACAAAGGCCAGAAAGAGAGAAAGTTGTCGCATATATATATATATATATATATATATATATATATATATATATATATATATATATATATATATATATATATATATATTATATATATATATATATATATATATATATATATATATATATATATATATATATATATATATATATATTATATATATATATATATATTATATATATATATATATATATATATATATATATATATATATATATATCTTAGAGATCTCTGCTACTACTGTATATACTACAACAATAATTCCCAGAGTACTAGTGTTATATATATATATATATATATATATATATATATATATATATATATATATATATATATATATATATATATATATATATATATGGGCAGTGGGAAACGACCTGCTATGCAAATGTACAAAGAAGCCCCTACACTGGTTTAGATATGTCGACGATGTATGGGGAATTTGGACACACTCTGAACAAGAACTAATAGATTTCGGCAAACAAGCAAACTCAATTCATCCAAATATCAAAATCGAACTCCGCTATTCAACTGAAACACTGGAATTTCTCAATGTTAATACAAGTATCCAAAACGGACGAATACGTACCAGCGTCTATAGCAAACCAACAGACAAACACCTCTATCTACACGCGGAATCGGACCATCACAAAAGTGTAAAAAATCTATACCATACGGCCTGGCAACTATCGCAAGAACAATATGCACACACACTGAAGACTACAAGGACCAGAGAGACCAAATAAAATACCACATGAAAAAGAGGGGATACAAAATCAGACACATAGAACAACAACTGAAAAAAGTTGACGAGATCAACAGACAGGATCTGCTCTACAGTCAAGAAGACAACACCAATAGACGACACAATGAAAGAGTTATTTTCCCGCTCACATACACCAATGCACTTCCAAATGTATCGCAAATCTTGAGAAAACATCTGAACATACTTCACAAATCCGAAAGATGCAAATCAGCGTTCCCGCAACCACCAATGATTGCATGGAAAAAAGGACAAAACCTCGAATCGATACTGATCCACAAGAAACACGCCAGACTATTCAACAAACAAAAGCCAGGATCATACCAATGCCAAGCTACAAGATGCGCCATCTGCAAACACATGAAAACAACATCTACTTTCCGAGGACCAAATGACACCAGCTTCAAAATTACAGGACACATAAATTGCAAATCAACAAGCGTGATATATGGAATATATTGTGAACAATGCAGACACATAGTGTACGTGGGCGAAACTGGAGACACAATATACACTCGCATGCAAAATCACCTACCTCTACAATACGCGCAAAAAACAAACAAGATCCGGTACCAGTTCATTTCAATTCACCAAATCACCAAATAGCCGACTTCAAAATAATTGAACTTGAAAAAACATGGAACAATAAGTCATATAGACTAACACGTGAAACATTCTGGATAAAAAAAACTAAACACCCATGGAAATAATGGTATCAACCGAAGACAATAGACCATTTGGATCATGTGACATCACATGACATGAGACAGCACAGGAATGAAATGGACAGGGCCCACTGAAGCAGCCCAGCAAAGACTGGGCGAAACGTCTTGGCCAGGAACATCTTCCGATTTACTACCATAGACAAAAAACTGCCAAATATATATTATATATATATATATATATATATATATATATATATATATATATATATATATATATATATATATATATATATATATATATATATATATATATATATATATATATATATATATATATATATATATATATATCCACTCACTGAAATGCTCTGAGCCATTAGCATGACCAGTCACCAAGGTGATTGGATTAGAACAGGTCAAGTCAGCCTGGTCAAAGATGTTGAAAACAAGGCGAGTTGATGGTTAGCATAGTCAATGCATTTAGGTAGGAGAGAGACCTGCTTAGCGATTTGCTGAGTGAACTCCTCCATCACAGAGGTTGTTGATTTCAGAGAGAAACAAGATGTGATTCTTTGGATGTGGCAGTAAGGTTTAAATTGTTTTCAATTAATCCTGACCCAAGGATATTAACTTCTACAACTGTTCCATAGTATAATAAATATTCAAGCCATATACTTACTTTCTATAACTTGATCCAGTTTTTCCAGAAACCTCACGCTGAAAATGAAACTGATCAGATCTTCTGGGAAATACTGGGCTATGGCTAGCTGATAGGCACGGTCAACGACCTCCATAGGGTCCCGCCAGATCTGCAGATTACTGAGACAGGCTTTGATGCAAGCCTGATAGAACTCATCAGCATTTGGAGATCTGTGATTCAGTTGTGAGTACGCGCCGCAGTGAGAAAACTGTTCAATTGTGACAGGGACATCTTGTAGACATATGTGTCGTTCCGCCCTTGTTGTCAGGTTCAGCTTGTGAATGTCAAATGTGTGGTACAAACTTACAACTTTCTGCAAGATTAAACTATGCGACTCGGAGAACGGCTCCGGTAGATACGACAGGGACCTCACATTGCGTGGAACATTGTTTGGTTAATGTTGTCGGCCAATGCACACATTAGCTGACCATGAATCCTATTTACCGATTCCACATCTAAGTCTTGAAGCATAGGGTTCTTGCTAATCCTGATCACCTCACGATGGCGCATTCTTTAGTAATCTCGCCAGGACCCTGGGAAGTGCCTCGGTAAAATCTGGGGACCAATAATTTGACCAGCTGATGGCACTTCAAAGTCTTAAAAAGGATTCAAGGGAAATACAATCGAATTTCTCAAGTAAAATCGTCTCAATTTTGTCCACAATGTCGCTAGAAGAGCCGTGCTTTATTGCCATTATATTTTAAAAAGTCTCGATACGTCTTCACATTCACTGAGAAATTTATTCACCTACGAAGAATACTGTCTCTTACACTCTCATTTCTTCAATCCAATTTGTGAGAGAACATAGACAACATGTAGAGCCACTTTATGTCAAATTCTTCTATTTTGGTTGAAGAAGAAATAAACATTTTTCAATGAGCAGCTGATTGGGGTCATTTAGATTTTCGATAGCATATAATATTTTTCGAATTGTCAATTCGAATTGTGAGTTGACTTGGCTCTCCAGAAGTAAGCAAGTTAAATGTCTTCATCATCAGTTCGGCCTGGAATTTTTCATAGCTGAGGTGGATGACTGCATCCTAAAGGTGGTAATTGACAGTATATCTTGTGCTTTAAAAAGTTACAATGTTTGTTTTTTTTTTATAATAAGCTCAGTGACTCTGCCCATGACTGGACTGTTGTGGAAATTCATGAACTGCAGACAGACAGCGAACTTTGCCAACTCCGGAAAGTTCAGCATGTCCAACCTCCTCTCAGTCTCTTGCAGTATCCTCTGCACGGCGGGACTGCTTGAGAGGTGACCCCCTAGAAGATAGGTCAGAGTGTAAAAAGAAATAAGAAGAGCTGTAGTGTCACAGTGCACGGTATTGTCAGCGAGGGATGTCAGGAGCATCTTGTCGGCTGGTGTTTTCTCAAAGTTACTTTCATCTTTGGGTTTCATTTTCTGCAAATGATGAAGTATGGATACAGCAGATGATACGTCACATGGCAGAGGTGTATTATTGAAGTTATCTTTTACATCAAACAGGTGGCAAACTGTGTCCACTTGAATGATGTCAGCAATTATGCTGTCCACATAACTTTCTGCATAAACATGACTTCCATTTCCTGCGTGCAATTAGTTCCTATTGTCTTGAGTTATAAATTAGGACTGCTGTCCATACAGTACAGTCTGACTCCGATTCCTTTCGAATCCCTACCATCGAGGCACAGGACAGGTAAAAGCTTGCGTGAAGTTGCCCTGACCACAAACGCCACATGAATTCGGTACTGCAATCCAATCCCCTTTAGACACTGCCGCTCTCTGGTCTAAACATTATCGTCATTAGCACTGTGACTTTGTTCCAAATTGAGCACAGTCTTTGCTACTGTCTCCATAATGTGTAACTGTCTGACGAATCCTCAACCAGTAAATGTTTTAAGAAATGATTTTTCTTAATTTGGAATTACTATTTCGTCAACTTTTATGCCCCTCATATGAATAGCTCCAGCTTACTGTATGATTATACTTGAATTTGTTTGCAACAAAACCCTGTAACACATACTGTCATAGACTGTAGAAAAGGCCTACGCTCATACTTTAATACTTTGTTGGAAATTCAGCATGTCAAACAAAATTATGATGATATCAATGTAGCCAAACTCGATGATAACCACACGTTTTGTTGCAGCCTGTTTCAGCATTACATGAACTACAAGTTTTTGAAAATAACTTATATTCTTTAATTTTTAGATTTGTGGAGTCATTTGAGATAAAGTGAGCCCTGCGGCTTCCTAAAATGGCTGCAGTTTTTTTTACCTGTTCACCCGCCAACAAGGAATTCGCTGTGAAAAGAGTGACAAGCAGTATGCGGAACTGGGATTAGAAATGATATGGTAGCGGGCAAGTTCCCCGACACTTTGTACCAAAACTTTTTTCACTAAACAACCTTATACAAAAACCTCTTCGCCCAAGAAGTTGTCGCCCAAAACAATGCAATTTTGCCCCAATCCTATCGCCAACCGATAAAGCTTAAAATAACCAACCACTGTCATCGAAGGTTTCATCATCTATCAATGCAAAAATCACAATAGAACTAAAGACTTAAGTCTTGAAAGTGTACACATTTCGAAAAAATGATATTGTACAATTCTGTGCACCTGAGTTTTAGCATTTAGTGGTTTGTATTTTCTCTTTTCATATTCTACATTTGTGCTTTCATGCAGGAATAAATGGTTTGTGTAGCCAAATGATTTGTTACGCGAGCATACATTGAATAAATTCTGCCATAATGGATAAAATTAATTTGCCGACACCTCCATTCCCTCCCCTGCCCCATCGCATGATGCTCCCCTACGTCTGCAGACCCTGGCAACAAAAACACAAAATGCGTTGATCTCCCGCCAGGAATGTGAGTTTACTAAGATTTCTATCATTCTATGGGCTATGAACTCGTTTGACGCCAAAATTATATAAATATTCGCAATCCGCATGTGAATGGTAAAATTATCTGCTCTCTCATTGATCAATAATGTTTTCACCATCCAAAGGCTATATCAAAGTTCCGCTGACACGTTCCCCTTGGCGATGATGATGACTTTTGACCATTAAAATTGATAATTTGCCGCTACAACTTACCTACAACTTACACTAATTTTCAGAACGGAACGAATGGCCACACAAAATTAAAAGTTTCCATTTATTTGGTTTTATTCGCCCTCTGGATTTTCCCGGGATTTTATTGAATGGCAAAAGTCAATGCGATTAATATTTTGTGCATATTAGACATTCGCGCACCTGCAGAAATATTATTGCAGAGACAAATCGTTTACGTCATCTGTCATGGCTACCATGGTGGATTTTCCTAAAACCCTTCAAATTCTTAAACTAAATGGTTTATTAGCTAAACATACTTGACTTTCACTGAAATGTATTTTCGCTGAAAACAAAAGTTCTGGATATCACTGTGATTTGATTTGATTTTCATTCTTTCTTATCGGTGTATGTGTAAAGAATGGAAATAAGAATATTCATTGGGATTTCATTTTAGTAGAAAAATGAGTTCAGAAAACAAAAGTGAAAATAAGTTCGGTGTGAAAATATACTACAGTATTCTCTTTGCAACACAAAATCAGACAAAGAATGGAATGAATAGAATGGCCAAACGAAACCCGTTAAAGCAGCATGGCTGTCGGTACTGAAACTTGTGCATATAGTACCACACCATATCCGGGCAATGTATCAATGAGAAGTTACCCCGGTTTTTCCTCTGGCGCCATGTCATCGTGGTGAATATTTGATACATAGTCCGC
This sequence comes from Ptychodera flava, assembly GCF_041260155.1. Classification (NCBI taxonomy): domain Eukaryota; kingdom Metazoa; phylum Hemichordata; class Enteropneusta; family Ptychoderidae; genus Ptychodera; species Ptychodera flava. The sequence goes on from NW_027248404.1 coordinate 165,296, forward strand.
TACCTCACATGGCTCATGGTAACCGTAGTGTCCTCTATAAGAGGCGATATCCAGGGTAAGGTTAAGATTCAGGTGTAGTTTCAGATTTGAATTATAGCTTTAGTCCAGTACTCTTATTCATTCCCAGCAGCGGTCCCGTGGCAGTCGTGCCGGATTATATTCATAATGCTTGATTAATTGTACTTGCTCTACCATACTTCCCGATGTGTGTTTTTATGCATTAAGTTTCTTGTCAGCATCCTTATTCATGACTTCATCAGGGAAAAAAGGAAAACTTCGAAAAACAGATGGATTACTTTTTAGGGTTGTAAAAATGATGGTATTTTAGTTAAATCGAATTTCTGTTTTAGATCCGAAATTCGAATTTGTTTCGCTCCAAAATCCAGTGGGCGAAAAGACATGGACTCTAATAAAGAGAAACTATTTTTTTTTCCTTTGATGTGGCTATTCCGTTCTGTTCCGTTCCATTACTCAAATTAGTGTACGCCTGCTATTGGTACGAAGTTTGTGTGTGGCGACCTGGTTTTAGTGCGAAATGTCTGTAACCTAACCACGTACCCAAAATGATGCATGTAAAAACCTCAATAGAATTGTACGGGAATAGTAAAGCACTCGAGCATGAAACTAGGCCATGCACTTTAAAATGGCTCTGTTTCTCGTTCGCAGTTGCTGAAAAACTATTACATGTAAAATGCATTTCTTTAAACACAGTCCCTCAACCAAAGGTTTTGTGAAGGGCTGGACATAGCAACAGTCGCTTGTGGTTAGGTAGCCGAATTATGGTACACGTTAAAGGCACTCAGCACTCTGTACATGCTACACAAGAGCCTTTGCCGTGTACCTACCCACAAGTGACTGTGACCCCACAAAGCTTATTGAACAAGCAACATTACTTTCAATTTCACATAGAATCCATTGGAGAAGAAAAAGAGACCAAAGAAAAGAAACATGTGAACAATTTCAGAGTCACCTGCACTACCCTGTTAAAAAATATATGTCTCCATATTCTTTTATGGTGGCCATTCGATTTTGCCAACGTACGTGATCTGTGTTACAATGAATTTTCATATCCTTGTATTGCAAGAACTTTCAATGCATGCAACGTGACAATTTCTACATACATTTCCTTGAAATCAAATTTACTATTCCTGAATTAACCAAATACATAGTGATAAAGACAATCCGAATATAACCGAGTGGACATATAGGTCCGAACTAGAGACACTCCTATCAATGTAAAGTCCTCCGCCGTAAAAGTAGTAAACTCATTCTCTATTCCCACCCTTCACTGGTTGCTTATAAACCACAGTTTGGGTTCAAGCTTGGCTAAAAAATAACAGAATCTGTCAATATATTAGTACTTGTGATGTTATTGTACACATTGGTCAAACGTACATTCACCTGATGTAGTAGTTGACAAATATCAAATGTTTTAACAAATTGAAACACTACGCGAGATGCTTGATATACAACAACATGTTCACATATACTTGTATACATTTGAGGGCGTGCTAACACAAAAGGGCGGAGCAGTGAGCACATTGGTCACGCAAAAATTAATCTATTTTGTATAGAACAGTAGTCGGCGCTGAGATTGCTGCCTAAAGTGTCTGTGAAGATATCTACTAAGGGCCTGGTCAGAATTAACTGGGGGAGGCCAGTGCGATAGGGGGGGTCACTATTCTTATGAAGCAGTTTGAGGAGGGCCGCTTCATTTTGCGCATGAGTAAGGGGGAGGGTCACTAATTTTTGTGCAAGGAAAATAGGGAAATTTTTTTCATAATTTCAGATGTTACAGAGAACTCCAAAAAAAAAGACACGCAACATAAAGGGCACTCATGTATTGATAGCACTTGTACTACAAAATACATTACTCACAACTATAAAACATACACATGTACCAGTATGACATGTTTATAAATACTCTTAAACAAAAAAAAAACACATCATAAAATACATGCAAAATGTAGTTTTTGTAAACTGCAACATACGTATATATATTTATAGTAAATACTAGCATGCTGCTATGCTACTATTGTGAGAGCAATTATAAAGGGGAAAAACTCCACACATCAACTGTTCAAAATGTTGTATTATTTTCTGTGTTTTGTCCTATTGTGCATCTTTTGTGATCTCTTTAGCCTTAGAGAGACATAGCCAGGTCGCTGTCTCCGACAGCGAAGACCCTCCGTCACACTGTGTTTCAAGATACTTAATGATCTCATCATCAGTCACCTAAATGCGATAATTGACATAAGTACATTAGAATAGGGTAGCTATGAGTGCATATATGTGCAAGAAATTTGATTTGGAATTTCCGCAACCGAAAATGTTCATTCACTATCATGGTGGTCTATGGGGAAACTATGATTATTGCTTCTTTAATGTAAAACTTGCTATACTTAGGCATATATGGATGTGGGATAATTAACACAATTGAACTTCATTAGAATAGGGTGGTTCCAAGTGCTAATATGTAGAAGAAATTTGATCTGGAATTTCAGCAAAAATTTTCATTCACTAAACATGGGTGTCTATGGGAAAACTATGAATGTTTGTTTTCCCATGTAAAAACTTTCAATACTTGGACATATATAGGCAAGCGACAATTAACACAATTGTACTTGATTATATTTGGGTGGCTATGAGTGCATATATGTACAAGAACTTTGATTTTGGAATATTACCGAAAATGTCCATCCACTATACATAGTGGTCTATGGGGGAAACTATGATTAATTCTTCTTTTATGTAAAACTTTCAATATTTGGGCATATATAAACACGGGATAATTGACATTATTGTACTTGATTGGAATTGGGTAGCTATGAGTGAATATATGTACACGAAATAAGATTCGGATTTTTACCGAAAATGTTCATTCACCTTGCATGGTAGTCTATGGGGAAACTATGATTAATTCTTCTTTAAGGTAGAACGCACCTCGGGGACAGACATTCGGACTCTCAAACTTTTACAGTTCTCTTCTGATATACCACATGTGGGGGTTCATTTTAAAGCTCTTGGTGAAAGAAAACTTTTTACCGGCTTAGTTTTTTGAAATTTAATTTTTTTTATTTTTCGCCATAGAGTTAACACAGGGATGGCGGCCATTTTGAATTTCTAATATCGGTAAATCTTGGGTTATTTGTTTCTCCAGTACCAAAATTTGCACGGTGACCCCCTATTTTTATTCTTGATTTTGAAAGAGAATGATTGAAAGATTCCTTGAGGAAAGTTAGAGCAAAAGTTTAAGTCTTTCACTTTCGAGGTGCATATTACCTTAATGTAAAACTTGCTATATGTGGGCATATATAGACATGGGATAATTTACACAATTGTACCTGACTAGAATTTGGTAGCTATGAGTGCATATGTGTACAAGAAATTTGATTTTGGAATATTACCGAAAATGTTCATCCACTGTACATAGTGGTCTATGGGGGAAACTATGATTACTTCTTCTTTTATGTAATGCTGGCTATACTTGGGTATATAAAGACATAAGATAATTGACATTATTGTACTTGATTAGAATAGGGCGGTTACAAGTGCATATACCCCCAGTTTGTACAAGACTGAGGACTGCAAATATTTCTCAAGGGTAGGGGGAGGGTCATTTGATTTTGCGCAAGGAGGAGGGGAGGGGCAGCATATTTTGCGCAAGAACTGGGAGGAGGGTCAGTGTTTTTCATGCATCGCGGTTTTCAATCGCACCGCCCTCCCCCTCTTAATTCTGACCAGGCCCTTACTTTTCAGGTTGGCATTTGACCAATCTGATTAAAAACAGACGTCTTCTTATGCGTACGCGGTATTCTCTCGCTGTCGCCTCTCACTACATCTGACCAACTCCCATAGAAGGTCGCGTTCAAATCTCACGCACTGAAGCAGCCAATCAGATTGTACGTTATGCGATCCATGTAAACATCCAATCGTTATTCAAATCTGCAGCGTCAAGTACACAACACGACGCACTTTCCGATTTCATTCTAGAAATTTGTGGCCGCTTGGCTGCCTTGTTCGCATTATACTGGAGTGTATAAGTAACAGTAGAGCTGAGCAGCCAAAGTCGTTCACAGGCATGGGCGCTGCTCACTGTATGTGTATGTCTCAAAAGTAGCCCTGCGTAAGATGCTGTGTGCTCCTGGTGTATGTGGCCTGAGCTCCAACCACAGCCCTGCTGACTGTGCTGATAGGCGGAATTCTGACTACTTTCGGCCGAAATTTGATGTATGCCAATAGTCTGGTGCCGAAGCACAAAACCCAAAAATTTGGCCCCACAATGGTTCTTGGTGGTTTCTGTATCTTCAAAGCCTACTGAATCAGGATCTGCATAATGCCACCTGGCACCCTTGGGCATTATAATATATTCGAGATGGCCGTGAAGATGGCCGCCAAACGTGTAAATGGTAATATCTCAGCTCTATGAGATGCTAGCAAAGTGATTTTCGTGTTACTTTCCAGCTAAACAGGGTCAAGGAATTCATTTCTTTCTTTGCCGAACATGTGCAACTCTTGATTTGGTTAAACAATGCCAAGATGGCTGCCAAAATGACCTCAAAAACAGGTAAAATGCCATATCTCACCTCCATGAGAAGCTGTTGGACTCATTGTGGTCTCCTTCGCCATGTAAATGGGGTTAAGGAACTCATATCTATAATTACCTGACATGTGCAATTCTTAATTTGCACAAAAATCCAAGATGGATGTCTAAACGACCCAGAAAACAGGTAAAATGTCATATCTCAGCTCAATGACTAGCTTTGGAGTCATTTTGCTCTCCTTTGCTTGGTATATTGGGTCAAGCAATTTATATCTTTCATTAGCTGACATTTACAACCCTTAATTTGCATAAAAGTTGCATAAAAATCCAAACGTCTGTTTCAGTATGTAACAAGTCATATCTCAATACACTATGCCACATATTTTGGTGCCTTTTGGCATATTTTACGGGTCAAAGAATTGGTATCATTGTTATATTTACTGTAAAATCAACAATGAAAATCTGAAATTGATACTTACAATGTAAGATGGCTGCTAAGCTTGTTTCCACAACAAATATCAAGGTATATTTTAGCTGAAATTGCATCCTATAAACAAACACATTAAGGTTCAGGGCTGAAGAATAAGTGTCTTTCGTTATATAAAATGTAAAATATTTCACTGAAAGCCAAGATGACCACCTGATATCAACAATGGCTACAAAAATGGATGCCACAAAAACATTGAGTCGTATCTTAACCAACCAAGCAATCTTGAGACCTACTTTGTTGTGTTTGGTCAGGTTTCATTGGTCGCAGGGTTTTCAAGAACATGCAAAAAGAGGGAGTTTATCTTATAATGCTTATAATGGTGTCAAAAATAATACATCATATCTCTATTTACTAAATAGCTGGCGGACCAATTTTTGCATCTTTAGATACATTTTAAGGGTCAATTGTATATAATACTGTTCAATGCAACTTATATATCAAAGTGAAGTCAAAACATCATCGATGCCCTAAAGAGAGTTGCAAAACAGGCATGTAGCCTTAACTTATATTACCATTAATCATCATTGAGATTGTTTCTTAATCTTTTGCTGCATGCCAGGTATGGAGGAACTCACTCTTCCCATTACATGAACTGTTTACGTACGATTTATAATTAAATGAAAATATGATCTCCGGAATAGCTGTCATTTCATATGATATGTAATACTTCAGCTGACTGAGTATTTAATGAAATTGATTTTGGTGGCATTTGGTGGTATGCTTGTAATACAAATTTCTAACAGTGTGCCAAAATACTCATTTACAATTTTTCGACCAGAACTGTAAGATTCGGTAAGATTCTTGCACAACATCATCTTCATCGCTTTTGTTATTAGCAGGGCCGTTAATTTGGCAGTGCTTGTTATACTATACTAGCGGAAAATACATATGTCACAGCCAGTTGAGTTAAATAGCACCTGTAACTTCCTGTGGAATATGGATGGTCACCTGCATATCCATTAGGAATGAATGTATGCACTTCTGAAGGAGCGTGTTCGCCTTGACAAAAAGTGAAAAAGCGATTTGACTGATTCATCTTTCAGCCAACCGAAGTCACAGAAATCCGTTTGAGACCTTGGATCTTTGTTCTCTATACCGTTCCTTATATATATATATATATATATATATATATATATATATATATATATATATATATATATATATATATATATATATATATATATATATATATATATATATATATATATATATATATATATATATATCTATCTATCTATCTATCTATATATATATATATATATATATATATATATATATATATATATATATATATATATATATATATATATATATATATATAAAGTTAAGTGAAGTAAAAGAAGAACCTTGCAAAAAGAGGGAGTTTATCTTATAAAGCTTATAATGGTGTCAAAAATATTACATCATATCTCTATTGACTTAGTAGCTTGCTAGACAAATTTTTGCCTCTTTTTATGCATTTGAAGGGGCAATTGTATATAATACTGTACAATCCAACATATATATCAAAAGTGAGGTCAAAACATCATCGATGCCCTAAATAAATAAATAAATAAATAAATAAATAAATAAATAAATAAATAAATAAATAAATAAATAACGCTCTGCTTAGAATCGAGCATTGTAATTTCCCAGGAGGACATCTGTATACTTCGAGATATATATATATATATATATATATCAGAAAAATGCAGAAACTCATCAGTATTACCCTTTTGATGTCATGAAGTGGATCTGAGCTAGTGAAGAAGATTGCTTTCAAAAGAGCAAGGTGTCTATATGTTTAATTATAAAAACAACAACAATTCAATTAACGATTGGATAATTGTACTGCAATTAAACTTTAAAAAGTGCTTTGGATGGATGTCAAGCGCAAAATATTCATATACTTGATGCCCCTACGGATGACCCTATCGCAGAAACTATAAAATTGTTTGCAGCATGAGGATTGCAAAGCTAGGGGTACAATTTTAGAGGGATAACATGAAATCTTTTCGTCAAAAGTAGCAAATGATAAGTATCTATATTGTCAAATAACAATAATTTAATTCATGTAAATGGATAGCTCAACAATTTATTTGAGTGGAAATGTGAATTCAATGACCTGTCAAACGGACTCAAACACATACAACGTTGTGTCGAAGATGCTAGATACATTAAGATATGGTGTAATGTTTTAGACAACCATTATAGCAGCTATGCGGGATAAAATCCCTCCATTAGAAGTAAGATTTTTCCAGCTCAGAAAACAAGAAATGAAAACTCTGCGACCAATATTGTAATGTATTAGTCACTAGGATGCAATTTCAGCTAAGATATACCTTGATATTTGTATCGAAACAAAACAAAATAGGTCTCAAGAATACTTGGCTGGTTAAGATAAGACTCAATGTTTTTGTGGCATCCATTTGAGTGGCCATAGTTGATATTGGGTGGTCATTTTGGCTTTGAATGAAATATTTTACATTTTATATAACGAAAGAAACTTATCCTCCAGCCTTGAACCCTTAATGTATTAGCGTCGAGGATGCAATTTCAGTGAAGATATACCTTGATATTTGTTGTGGAAACCAGCTTAGCGGCCATCTTGGATTGTACGTATCAATTTCCGATTTTCATTGTTGATTTTACAGTAAATATAACAAAAATATACGAATTCTTTGATAAGTAAAACATGCAAAAAAACCACGCAAATCAGTGGCAAAGTGTATATACTGACACGGGCATTTGGGCGGCCATCTTTACTTTTTATGTAAATTAAGGGTTGGGATATACCAAAATGACTACAACAGCTTCTCATTGAGCTGGGATATGACATTTTACTTATTTTTGGGGTTGTTTTGGCTGCCATTTGGATTTTTATGCAAATTAAGGGTTGCAAATGTCAGGCAATTATAGATATGAGTTCGTTAACCCCCTTTACCCGGCGAAGGAGACCACAATGAGTCAAACAGCCTTCATGGAGGTGAGATACGGCATTTTACCTGTTTTTGAGGTCATTTTGGCAGCCATCTTGGATTTTTTTTACGCAAATAAGAGTTGCAAATGTTCAGCAATGAAACAAATGAATTCCTTGCCCTGTTCACCTGGCATACGATACTAAAATCATTTTGATAACATTTCCCAGAGCTGAAATATTACCATTTACATGTTTGGCGGCCATCTTGGCGGCCATCTTGAAAATATTATAATGCCCTAGGGTGCCAGGGTGGCATTATGCAGATCCTGATTCAGTAGGCTTTTAAGATACAGAAACCACCGAGAACCATTGTGGGGCCGAAATTTTTGGGTTCGACCGACAATCAGGGTTCTGGCACCAGACTACTAACCAAATCACTCAATTCCTTACTCACAGACTGCAAAAAATTGATATAAACCAGAGACGGCCATTTGCGAGCTAGGCCAGTGTCCGCTCCGACCAACTCGGCCAGTGGGAGAGGTCGGCTACTTAATATGATGATATGATGATTGCATACATTTCTCTTCACAGTCAACAGATCCTTTTATACGCATACCAATTTTAGTTTTTAGCGATGAAGGTACCTAACTGAGGAAGCTTGATTTACGGAAGCTGTTGACGTCATTGTCGTCAACAGCTTCCGTAAAACTTTTTGTCACACCATGTGATCACAGTGTTAAGTAAACGTATCTGGTACAACGCACGGAGAGATTATGTTGTGTATATGAAATGTCAATAAAATCAGGAAGTTTGAGCGTACTTGTGAGTGTATTGATTTACATGAAAATGTGATAGACAATGATGCATTTACATTAGAACGTCAATATGCTCGATCAATTATGTTTTTGTCCTGTCAATGTAAATTACGAGAATGGTGGACATGTGAAGACTATTGATCCTGCGATTGTTATCTAATCGGACGTACAAGTCGTTCCGATCTTCTTTTACTGTACAGGGGAGAATGAATTACGTATGTGTGTGTATTGGCTTGCATGAAAATGTGTGATTAACATCAAACCCTCATGGGTTTAAAATATGGCAGAAATACGAATTTTTGAGCGGATTTATAATTTTTTTAATGCTAATTCGTAAAATTGGGAGCGAAATTTCAGCTTCCCATTTCATCGGCGCGATCGATCGGGCAAGAAACCTCAGTCTTTAATCTTTTCACATGTTAAGAAGCCATATGAGACCCCCTAGTCTCAGCCACGATTTAAAATTGCCATTGTTTTGTTAACATCAAATTTGATTGGTCAGGAATGGATTTCTTGAAGTATTTTGGCCAATAGAAAATGTCAAAACACAACTCTTATACCTCTGTGAGTTTTATCATGGCTGTCAAGCATCAGGACACAAGGATCGGTTGGCCATTTTCTGTTCGAATTTTCCAAACGTAGACGGACTACAACTGTGTATAGCAAGTAAGACGAGAGTGAAAAGAAAGAAGATAGCTTAGAAAACATGATAACAGACACAGAGAAGTCCTGAGAAGATGGAAAAATTCCTTGAACTGAACATAAAGGTCAGTACACATATTAGTACCTGTATGCATACTGTACAGTTTACATGTCAGCAGCGAGATGACTTTGAAAATCAAGCAGCTCAAATATGTCACTCATCAAAGGTATCTGGGACACTTAGAGAGCTATGTAATGAGTCTGTGTAAGGTGAACACCATTTTTGAACTAACACAACTACCCAGAGGTATTTCATGAGATTCAAGTGACACTATAGCAAGTGCATTGTAAAAATGTATGAATGGTGCAAAAGCAGAGAAGTTATCTAGGTTGCTACTCTATCACAAAAGACAACAGTTAGTGTTGAAACATGCCCAATTCAAGGAGAGTGGCAACTGCTGTCTTGCTTCAGCTAGAGACAGGGCGCATTTGTAGATTTGTCTGAAACTTGTGAAAGCTCTGTTTGAACCTGAGATTTGATCGAAGGATGACAATAAAGGTGTTATTAAATGAAGTATTAACTTGTGTTTGTACCATCATTCAGTGTAGTCATTACAAAATAGATGTCGTTTTTTGCTTGTACAATGTCTCACTTCGCATATTCCTAGTTAAATAACAAATTTTGAAATTTACTTAAACTTTTGTGACTGAATTGTAAATTTACTAAGAATTTTAAGAAGCCAGAGGAAACATAGGCATACAAGTGCAATTGGCGACCAGAAAGTCCATGGAAATCAAGCAGATTGTTTTTACATGAACATCGCTGTTTGGTGTGTTGATTTGCGACACACTGTTCTAACATGTTTAACACCCAAAGAAACATTTGCAACTTTATAGTCAATGCGACATATTAATCAAAATATTTTAATTTTGTATCGGAATATCACAAAACGATGTTGTGATCATCGCGGTCCAGCCGTTATGAGTATGCATGTGTAATTGGCTGGGCAGATCAAGTTTCCGCAAAATCAATTCAGTGTCATGGACAAGCTTAAGTGACGTCTTTCATAAATATGTCCATCCAATATCCAAAGAAAGTCAAGGCTATCAATGACACAAAAGTTTGTTTTGAATAATGTTTTTTCGTAAACTTACAGTTCTTTGATGCAGTGCGGTCGTCTGGCGAGCCATCATCACAGCAGATGTAGTGCATGCAATACACAGTTGAACATTCAGAAAACAAAGAGAAGACGTTCCACTCTGAAAAACACGTCGGCATCGGCGTTTCTGCAGATCGCGAGTACGGCGTACGATCGAGAGGTACACATTGCCAGTCACAATGACTTAATATTTGATCGTTGGATGAATAACGTTTTATGCTATGGTTTGACAGTAGTAAATCGTAAGTTTACAGGGTTTTTTTTTAATGGAGAGCAAAACAAGATGTACCACAGTGTGCGGATGATGTTATCTTGTAGTTCGCGTTGTTCAAGCAAGGAGGTAACTTCATGGCGGAAGGAAGTTTGCAAACATCACGCTCATGAATGACATTGACATAGCTTTCACATAACTTTGGCGAGACCTAGAAAATAGATATACACTGTAGTCTCATCATATAATCATACTCCCACAAGCCGAGTCGCCTACTGGTTGACTTCTCCAGCTGGCCGAGCTCGCAACTCGCCGAGTTTTCCCACGTCCCACTGACCGGGGACGAGCTCGCATTTGGCCGACATCTCTTCATTCAAAAATTTGCTCTCGTCCCAAATCGTTTGTTATAGTTTACCAGCGATTCACGGTCGGTCAGGTGTCCAGGAACCGGCCATATCTTGCAAGAACATATCTAATGGCGTTATCTAATGGCTTATTCGGCCGAAAGTAGTTAGAAAAGGTAGCTTTTCATGTGCGGTCCAAAGCATGACCGATACGTGGCCGTGTATTCCTGTCTGCAGGGCTGTAATGGGGGCCGTATTACGCCGGGAACACACAGCATCGCACGCAAGGCTGGTGTCAAAGTCTGTCCGCATGATTTATGCTTGCAAAGTTATTAGTAAAAAGGCCTGTTTAAACAATAAAATTACACACAGGCGATTTTAAAATTAGCCGTGCGCCTTTGTTTACAACTGGGTGGATAGCTCGTTCATACACTTTTGATTTTCGTGCGTCTTCTTCGTGCATACTGTATGCATGCTTGCGAGTCATACTTATTGTTCTCTGTAAGGCGCCTTCTGATAGGTCGCCTGTTCTGGCCAGAGCGCGAGATTTGAACGCGACCTTCTATGGGAGTTGGTCAGATGTAGTGAGAGGCGACAGCGAGAGAATACCGTGTACTGATAACAAGACGTCGCCGTACTCTACATCTGATTGTAATCAAATTGGCATTTGGCTAGAACGTCGTCGTCGACGAAAGAGAAACGACGACGACCAGGGTCGGTAGGGTCTGAGACATAAAATGAGCTGAACAGGGTGAACGGAGCTGACTCTGACGTAATGGTTTGTTGCGTCTGTTGCGGGATGGCCACCAAGGTATTCGTTGCTTTATTGAGAGCAAGATTGACAAATTGGAAAATGATCTTTGAAGAATGATTGATTCTAAGAGAAAAAGCATGAAAGATGACTTTTTGCTTGATATTGGAAGATTTTTTGCAAATCCTATTGAGCTTGACGACAAGTTAAACACACTATACCTGGTAATGACATAGTTGTCAACACTGTTGAGGTGGGTAAGTCAGTATTATCAAGGTAGGCTTGAACGAAAAAAACAGGAGACAACGTAAATGATTAAGTCAAAGCGCTGTTAAATGCCCTGCGTGAAAATATCCGCACACAAGTAAAAGTCCTAGAATCCGTTTGACTACGAAGTCGTCGGATAGGATCGCCTGGTCTTGTCAAATTTGCACTGGAAAATGTTGATTAAAAGGGATCTTGTGCTTCAGGCAAAACCTCGCTTTCAGTGTAAAAGAATCTACTTTCGTTCAAGTAGAGTCATATTGAACGTTTGGTCAAGTTAAACAAGAAAACAACACTCAGTAAGCTACCGACGGTAAAGAGAATAGAAAAAACGGCTAGCGAGAGGATTGTCAGAAAGATAAATACACATCAAGACGAATGTAATGCAAAAGAGAGATCAGAATAGTACACATATCTCCCTGGATTGAATATGGGTCATCACATCGTCGGCGGGCGGACAAAGTTGAACAATGCCATCAGCAGTGATATTTTACTTAGTATAAGTGCGGACATTATCTTAATAAATGAGACACATTTTTGTCTCGGAATGATTGTATACAGTCACGTGGTTATTGCTGGATAGGATTTAATGCTCACTTGTGCATCATAGTGCACGGAGAGGATTTATATAGTTTGGTGCTTTGTGACATATCTCTGTATGATGATTACGCTGTTTCATTAATTGATAAATCGTTTAAAGATATTCTTGGAGTCCGTTTTATTTACAAAGTGTCGTGTTACTGCTTCATATTATTTTCTTGATATCGACCGCCTGAAACTTCTCCTTTGGGAAATGAAGAAGATACATTTTTGGACACCTATTGAGTCAGTCGTATTTATATAATGACGATGCTGATTCTATTTTCATCAGTGGCGAATTAAAAGTGCCTCTTCGTAACTTGAATGTCCATTTTTTCACTTATTGATGACATTCCAATGAGGAGGGTCGTTGATACAGTCCTGAACCAACATGGTCGTAGCTTTCTTCAATGTTTTACAAGACGCGAAATTATTTATCGAATGGTATATGTAATATTAAGAGAGACAATTTACCTTCATAACGGTACGGTTTCAAATCTGTGGAAACTTTAATGTCGTTGATATGCTGTCAATGATCAATAAAAAAACAATTTGCAAGGTTTTTTGAATGACAGGTATAAAGTTCTTGACCATTTGCTTTTGTATTTCTACTTTTGAACCGTCCCATTCTTTGTCATGTTTCCTGTAATCAGAGTCAACATTCAACACTTAATGCAATGTGATGGGTGCTAAACGCCGTTTCAAACTTCAATATCCCTGCTAATATTGTGTCCTCTGATATGATTAGGCATGCTATTCTCGAAATATTAGCCAAGATTCAAAATGGCAAAGAGTCTAAACGATAAATTGATTGTATTTACAGAAATCTATGCGATCGTATAGTTAATGAAATGAAGAATACACTCTTCTTGTGAAATAAGTAAAAGTAAAGTGAAGAAATTGTTGCGTCCCGCTAAACTGTTTTGGCATGAAGAGTTGACTGTTTTATGGAATACGATGAAAAAAAAAGAAAAAGTTTACTCGGTGTCACGGACGTAAAGCTGAAATACACGAGTTACCTACAAAAGTGCAAGATTTGCATTTGACAAAAAGTTGAGTTACTGCGAACGTACATTTAGGAAGGATGTTATTTATGGGATCGACAATTGTTGCTTGAGTACTCCTTATGAATTCTGAAACTATGTGAGTAAACTTGGTCAAGCTCGTAAGTCAAATATCTCTCATGACGTTCATAATTATTCATGTTCAGTGAGTAATAACAGTAATGATATTTTAAATATTTGGTATCGGGATATTTCTGCTATATATTTTAAACATTTGGTATCGAGATATTTCTGCTTTGTATCGTAAGTAAGGATTTAAGAAAGTTGTTGATTATGTAGATAGATCTGTGCTACTGTACAAACTACTAATCCGGGGTGTTGACGGTACAATGTATGATAGCATTAGGGCAATGTACTCTGACACTTGATCATTATGAAGGTAAATGAAATGTACACAGACTGACTTGCCTCTTTTTTTCCCATTCTTTATCAATTACTTGGCAGTCGAGCTTAAATCATTTCAAAACGTTATATCTATTGATGGGAATTATGTCAATATATTGTTACATGCAGATGACATCGTCTTAATTTCTGATAATAGAGTTCATATGCAGGCAATGCTTGACCGCGACAGTAATTGGTGCGCCAAGTGGTGTCTTCTAGTTATTAGTAGTAAATCAAACGTTATTCATTTCACGAAAGAAACCACGATAGGAGTGTACTTGATTATCATCTCAGAAGAATTCAATTGAGTATGTTCAGAAGTACAAATACCCGGGTTGTATTAAACGATTTTTTAGATTTTTCTTTAACATCAGCGGTTTTGTCTCAAGCTGTCAATAGAGCATTCCAAATTTTACCCATACAGAAGCAGAACAGGTTGGACGTCACAAGCTCTATTGTTCTCAATGTTAACCTCGTCAATATATATCTACCGCACGCTTTTAGTACCTTTTCCCTGATTCTTGAATCTAATTGGTCAAATTTGACTGTTCTGGCCGTCCTGATCACCCCTTTAAAAATGGTTCGGTAGGTGACTTGGAAAGCAACATGGTACATGTCATTAAAAGTCGCATTAACAGTTTAGCAAAACAAAGGAAAACATGACGCATTGCAGGTAAAATAAGGGAACGCAGCTGCTCACATCTGCTGATAAACTATATTTGGAATTGTGAGGTTTAACGTTTTGTGTTATAGTCTGATTGAGAGTTTGTTTTGTGACCATTTAAGTGAAGTTAACTGTTGGCTACTCTAGCACTAAACAACAACAATAACAAAGTAATAATAATAATAATAATAATAATAATAATAATAATAATAAGAGACAGACACACAGTGTTTGGGGATCAAGGTCAACTACTTTAATAAAAGTTGACAGGCTGCAAGCAAAAGTCCGCCACTCAGGTTGGACGAATTAAAGAGTAAGGTAGAGGTATAATCAGGTAGAGTAGTGAAAGGAGAAGGAAAAATTTTGTACGCTCGTTTAAGGTTTAGGTGGGAGGGGGGAACACTCGAGGGTCAAAGCTAACAATGGATATCCAAGGGTAGCCTCGTTTCCATGATTTCCAACACAGCCTCGAACCCGCCCCATTTAAATTACAATAAAACAAGTATTATTGCCACACTTAACTGTTGGCTACTCTAGCACTAAACAACAACAATAACAAAGTAATAATAATAATAATAATAATAATAATAATAATTAATATAAGTATTATATAGAAATAATAACGCGAATAATAATAGGTTCAATTTCCATGAAAATTTCACCATAAGGGTATTTTGGGTCGAAAAGACCAAATATGATATCGATTTCACTGCCCCATGTTTCCATGGTAACCATTTTAGGGGTTGAAAATTTCAGTTTTTCTAATATCCCATGAAAAGTTACTTTGATTGTTATGAAAATTATCTAGTGGGGGAGTTTGGGTCAGACAACACAAAACACCAGACTTATTTTAATGTTTCGAGTTGCCATGGTAACCAGTTTGGGATTAAAAATGTTACTTTTTCTCTAATTCCTATTAAAGAACAATTGATTGATGTAAACAATTGATGATAAGGGTTTTTCTGGTTAGCACACCAAAAAAAATCACACTCATTTTAATGTGAGATGTTTCCATGGCAACCATTCAGGAGTAAAAATTACCAGTTTTTCAAAGATTCCACCTAAAATCCAGTAATCAACAGAATGTGTTATATCAAAGGGATATTTTGGGTTAGAAAGACCAAATATCCAGTGTAAAAATCCATTAATCAACAGAAATATTATACCAAAGGGTTATTTTAGATTAGGAAGATAAAATATGATATCCATTGTTACTGCCCTGTGTTTCCATAGTAACCTATTTGCGTTTTAAAATTTCAATTTTTTTTTCAAAATTCCATTAAAAGTAATCCCAGTAACTATGCAAATGCTCTCCTAAGTGTATTTATCACAGCATGAACTCAATGTTCATTTTTGTTTTATGTTGCCATGGTAACCTATTTGGGAACCACAGCTTTTTTATTTAAAACAATAGACCCTTGAAAGGGTCTATGTTAAAACATAATTCACTGTTTTTTATTTATTTTATGGATTTCTAAGTAACAACTTTTAACGTTTGTTCTATAATAATAATAATAATTGTAA
This sequence comes from Ptychodera flava, assembly GCF_041260155.1. Lineage (NCBI taxonomy): Eukaryota > Metazoa > Hemichordata > Enteropneusta > Ptychoderidae > Ptychodera > Ptychodera flava. The sequence continues at coordinate 181,630 of NW_027248404.1, forward strand.
TTTCTTTGCCTTCATTCTAGGAAGAATAATTAAGATAATGTACATTGGGGCCATTATCAAAATTTGTTTTCCGTTTATTTTAGTGTGTTTGAATTAATTTTATATAGACCAGAAATAATTTTTCAAACATTTTTAATTTTGTTTCATGCAGTCATCCCAAATAAGTGTTATAGAGTATAGTACCAACTTATTATGCATTCATCGAATTAATTTTATGCCTTCAAATTAATTTTATGTGCTAAAATTAATTCTACTTGAATCTCAAATTAATTTTATGAACCCAATTCCCCTTATCACCCAATGTACCATTATTTATCAGAAACAGTAACAGTAGTGCACAGTTTTTTTTTGTTTTATTTTTTTGTTTTATTTAAAACATAATTCACTGGTACTTATTTATTTTACGGATTTATAATTAACGACGTATAATAATGTTCATTTTATAATAATTTATTTTGATTTCTTTGCCTAATTCCAGGAAGAATAATGAAGACAAATTATTTCTGATTGTTTAACTAAAGTAAAATTATGGCCATGTAGTGGTGCATTATTTTTGTGTGACCTGGCGTGACCCCATAAACTCTATGATTCTGATGATTAGCTAGATCTCCCCTTTCCATGGTAGCAATGGCTAAATTTGAACATGGTCCCTGTATACCTTGAAACATTTTTTTAAACCCAGCAGGCCAAGACAGGGGAAATATTACAAGTTAAATGTTTCATGTTTAATATGCCCAGGACTGGAAATTAACTTTTTTTGCCTGGTAGTTCACTTGGGCAACCATATTCTGAAGTGTAGCCCGGTGACAATGGCTGGTAGCCAGTGTGCGAAATTAAGAGAAAATAGCTTCAGGTCATAAGGACCTGTACCAAGCCAAAGCTTCAGGTCCTTACCGAAAACTGCCGGTCCTTACTAAATGCTGTTGTTAACAACCTGTATTACTCAAAGTCAACCCTCTCTCCCTCGATACTATGCTTTTGAATGTTGTATGAAAATATACTATTCTTTTAGACATATGGCAATAATAGAGATTGGAACTAATCTTTAATTGTTCATGTCATTTTATCAATAGAGTCAGCAAGTATTCACTAAAAAGAACTATTGTTTATATAAATTACAGATAGTGTAAGTGAATGATCATGAATCATTCATCTTAATTATCTACAATCTCAAAATCACAACCCTCATCTTCCTCACGGTCATTGAAGTCTGAATCACGTGATTGATATTTAGAAACAGATCAGGCGCGAGGAAAACATTTTTTTGAATCTTTAGCCCCCGGGCTATTTACAAGCCCTGCCACAGCTCAACTAGCCCGCCATTGACTTGCTAATCAAGTTTTGTGAAGTTCATGGTTTCACCACCTGCTCGCAAATTGCAAAATCACACAGTCCCTCCGTGTGTGATGAGACTGTGGCAAAGTGTACGGGAAAATTGCGTTTGACAAAGGGGTTTTCCTAAATTAACGAAACTTGTGAATCAAAAATATAGCAAGATACCAATCACTTCTTTTTAGCGTAGTGCATGACCATTCTTTGAGCATATATGATTTGAAAGTACTGTGATACTTTTGTGATCCCTGCTATTGCCATGTGAATATCTAGGTGACCTCAATGACCCGATACATTAGAAGACAAAACTAAAAATGCAACGAGAATGCATTTTTATTGGCCATCATACCCTGTGCCTGTCATTCAAGTACGTCAGTTCAGATATGGAAACTTTGTTGCAAAGTTCCACCGCACGGCCGGTCGTACTATATCGTCTCTAGTACTATGGCAAATTTCTATGCCCAGCTGGGTTTGACTGCATTTATCTAGCTCGTCCCAAAGTGACGGACGCATCTTTCAACCTTTCAGCTTGGTGAAAAACGCATTTATTGATTCACCAAAGGCCTGTGGACTCGCTTATTTTTGCACAAATGTGCTACATGGACATATGAAAAAGTTGTTGAATACTCACTGTTTCAGTGAATCCCCCATGATGAGAGTTCTCAAATCAAAAACTGTTGCCGAGCTCGAAAACAAAGGGTCTTCTCATTAAATTACGTCATTGTTATACAAGAGTTAGCATTCCAAAGTCTGTCACCCTGATTTTTTCAAAGTTTGGAGAAGGCTTGCATTTCCATCTGAATGATTGAACGACGTGAAACGCAAAATTCCATCGCATATTATCTGGCAATATGTACAGTAGAAATACTGTATACCGTCGCTCCAGGTACGTATAAGCATATACTCCACAAAATGGCCACAGGCGGCGTGAACTTTCTGAAAGGATTTCCTAAACGTCCCACTTGTTACCTTAGGGACTCACTTGTGATGTCCTGAAAAGTATTCTCTGCAGTAATTCCAGTTTCTGTCAACATGCAAAGCTCAACGACAAGATTATAGCACGAGACGTAGTGTACAGACTACACATTCACGCGCAGTAAACTCAATTGCGCATGCTCATATTGGCAGACTACACTGGCAAACAAGAGCGCATGTGTTATGATATCAATCTGACGCCTGTCACTTTCTGTATTCGATTTTGAAAGACATTTTTTTTCATACAAACAATTTACAATGTATTCTCCATGTATATACTTCTACTAATGTAATTTCTGTCTTCTCAACGTTACACGAGAAGAGGATTTCTATCACTTTTTTTAGTAAAGGCAACAAAAAAAAAAAAAAAAAAAGGTAGCAACAGTCCAGTGACACAGTCATCGGCGACCACACACGAGACAACTCCAGCACATCAACATCTCTGTATACTGGACTGCACTTGATGTATAGTAAGATTTGTTGCCTCGACATGTAAACTTACTGATTTTTTTTTTCTCGAGCACTTACTTATTTCATGGAGTGAGGTCACTCCATTAGTTGAGGAACGCCCATGTTATGATATCAATCTGACGTTGGGTAAGGGCTGTGGGTATTTCAAAATTCAAGCTAAATTCGAACTTCCTCATACATGAGATTCCCCATGACGGTGATAAACAATGCTGACGCCACAGCCCACACCAATTAAGTATTCGTAACATGTCTGGCGCTAACGTGCGGGTGTAAACAATAGGTTAAAATAAGAATAAAAGGGACTGAAAATCTACGTTTAGGCATCGACGGAGTAGCATCGACGGAGGAGCATCGACGGAGGAGCATCGACGTAGGAGGAGAATCCTGAAGACCAGGCAGAACAAGACAACTGCTGGACGCTCCTCTCCTCCATGTTTTAGACATCTCGCTTTCCGCTACCCCCGCACTGTTTTGTTAACTAGGCAATTTTAGGCAGTAGTTTAGTAGTTTAGCTAGCTTATTTTATTAAATTTTACACATTTCATTTTGCATCATAAATTTCCAGTGTTCGTGTCGGTCTATTCGGATGTCAGCACCATTCTGTAAAGGTACCTCAGTCTTAGCCAAGCGAGATAGCCCTGCAAAGTGAGTGAAGTTCCCCACTATATTCCCCCCCCCCCGCTCAAAACCTTTCCCGCGTGACACATGCGTGAAGGTATATTTGCAGCAAATACACAGGCATAGACTCTCCACAGTTGCTGTGCCTTATTTTGTGCACGCCCACGACTGCCACGATGGGCCTGCATTCGAACACCTCTTTTTCAGAATTTCCACAGCTTGAATGAACTGTTATTAGATTTCTATATAATACTTATAGCCCCTAAACTTGTAATAATAATAATAATAATAATAATAATAATAATAATAATAATAAGAGACAGACACACAGTGTTGGGGGATCAAGGTCAACTAATTTAATAAAAGTTGACAGGCTGCAAGCCAAAGTCCGCCAAGATTCCCCCAACACTGGTGGTGGGCGCTAGCCCTCCTCCTGAGAAACATAATGCAAGGGCCATGGATTTTGTCTATCTATCTATCTATCTAGAAAATTTGTATAGCGCCTAAAATCCAAAGTTAAACAATGCTCAGTGGCGCTTAGAGTTACAATGAAAATGCTCTCTGGAAGATGTAAGTTTTTAAGCGTCTTTTGAAAATGTTGACATCAGGAGAGGTTTTATATCCAGGGGCAAAGAGTTCCAAAGGACAGGAGCTGCTACAGAGAAGGAGCGGCGACCATAGGTAGTCAGATTCCATCTAGGTGTGTGCAGAAGGCATTTATCAGATGAACGAAGAACACGTGATGAGGCACATGGTGTTATTAAATTCCTGAGCTTGTCCATGTAGGGCTTTGTAAGTAATCAGCAAAAGTTTGTATACAGTGCGATGATGTACTGGAAGCCAGTGAAGTTGCATAAGTATGGGGGTAATGTGGTCGGATTTCCTGGTCTTTGTAACAATTCTAGCTGCTGTGTTTGGGCACGTTGTAACCGCTGTAATTGTGTATCGGGCAAGCCATATAATAGAGCATTGCAGTAGTCAAGCTTTGAAGATATAATGGCGTGGACGAGGGTGGCACAGGAATCTCTGGACAAGTACTTTCTGATACGACCAATTTTGCGAAGGAGGAAGTGAATAGCACTGCAAGTGGCACCAATATGTTGTTGGAATGTATGGTTGTCATCAAATATTACACCGATGTTCCTCGCAAATGAAGTGGTTTCAATAACACTGGAACAGATGTTGATGTCAGAGAAAAGCGCTGGTGAATGGTCAAATTTAGATCGAATTAAAATGACCTCCGTTTTAGAGTTGTTTAACTTCAGCTTGTTTTGTGTCATCCAGCTCATAATATCATTAACAGTTTCTTCAACAGAAGATACGGCAGACGTGGTATTGGATTTCTTGAAAGATAGGTACAGCTGATTGTCATCAGCGAATTGATGGAACTGGAGTTTATGGCGATGGATGAGCTGATATGTAGATTAGAAACAAGAGAGGTCCAAGAACAGACCCCTGAGGAACTCCGTATCGCAGCATTTGAGGCAGTGATCTTTGTCCATTAATGTAACTGACTGGGATCTGTCTGTTAGATATGAACAAAGCCATTGAAGAGGAGTAGATTTGATTCCAAGATTTGATAAACGCTGTAAAGTATGTCGTGATCAATGGTATCAAAAGCTGCAGATGGATCCAATAGAACCAGTAAAACAATTTGTCCAGAGTCAAGAGCAGTGAGAATGTCGTTATGAACAAGGAGTGCTGTTTCTGTACTATGATATTGTCTGTAGGCAGATTGAAGTGGATCGAGTAGATTGTTTTGGTTCAAGAAGTCTTTCAGCTGAGCAGCAACGACCTTTGCAATTACCTTCGACAGAAAAGGTAAATTGGAGATTGGACGGAAGTTTTTGAGAATTTCTGGATCCAGGGTTGGTTTCTTTATGAGCGGCTTGACGACTGCAGACTTCAAAGAATGGGGTAAAAAGCCAGATTCCAGTGACAGATTAACAATCCATGTGATAATTAGGAGTAGCTTATCAAGACACAGCTTGACAAATGATGTTGGAAATGGATCCAAACTGCATGTTTTATTCGGCGAATCCTTGATGAGCACAGAATTTTCTCCTCTGATATTGGTTGAAAATGATCAAAGGATACTGGAGAAATGACTTCCATATCACCAAAGTCATCAGATGAGCTTCGAGCATCAAGGCTTGAGCGGATGTCTGTGATCTTTGTAGTGAAAAAGTCACTGAAACGGTTACTTAATTCCAATGCAGATGTATGGGACGGAAGCAAATTATTATTTGGTGACGATGAAATCGATGATACAATTTTGAAGAGAGACTTCTGGTCGTGAGCATTCTTTTCAATGAGATCTTTGTAATAGTTTACTTTGGCGTTTCGGATGAGGGCATTGGTATTTTTGCAGGAATCACGGTAAATTTGTCGGTGAATTTCAAGTTTGGACTTACGCCACTGTTTCTCAGCAGAGCGTCTAGTTTTCTTGGCAAGTGCAATTTCGGATGTATACCATTTACAATTTGGTCTTACAGTGACGATACGCTTTGTGACTTTGCACTTTGTTTCGTGGGACAATACTGTGTAGCGTTCGAACGCATTGGTTTTCCAATCGCCTTGTAGCTTGATTAATAAGGGAGAATTCCCAATTAAGGGCAAATGTGGCTCCGCCTCGGCGGAATGAGTGTCGTCCAGAGTAGTCGGCCGGCTTAAAGCCGCAGTCAGTAAGAATGAGTTTGAGTGCTCTAGTGATTTTCGCGTGCGTGAGGACAAGGGGGTTGGTCGCATCGGCTTTCGACGACATATAGTTAAACAGATGGTTGGCTTGGTGCGTAGGGGAGAGTCGTAGCATGTTTATGAGGGAGCGAATTGGACAAAGGGGAGAGTTCTCGATGCAGGGCAGAGGCAGTTCGAGTAATCGCTGACCGCACTGAATGGTTTTGGTGTGTCTGATCGTGAGGATTGCTGGCGTTCCGAGTATGGCAACGTCGTCTTTAGGTAGGTATTTGCTGGGGTCCGGCAAAGTTTGTGTGTGGAGAAGTAGCGTCGATTTCCTGGCAAATGTGAAGAATGCAAAGAGGCAGGCGCACATAAATGTAGCATGGAATGGTATGGAAAGGTGGAGCTTGGTATAGATTGCCTGATGTATGCACGGTGTGATGGGCAGCTTTTGCGAGGGTGGTTTCCCGAGGGTCCAGGTGATACCTCGTTGAAGGACAGTTAATAGCCAGTTGTTTTTCCAGGGGGTTGGGGTAGCCTGCCTCGGCGTGGAGGAGTCGAATGATATTTAAATAGCCTGGAATGCTCGATGGTTTAAGTGTTCTCGCGAGGAAAACTGCGTACCGGCAGACTGTAAGCTGAGTGCATGGCACTTGGCGCAGTTATGGGCAGAGACCGAAGCAGAGGCAGAACCGGAAGTAGGCGATGTGTTGGGAGTTGTATGTGCGTTTTGTTGACTCTGCATACGCTACTTATTTGTACTTGAAGATTTCGCCGCCCAGTTCCATGAGTTGGTGCTGGTGTAGAGGCCCTGTAGTAACAGAGAGTAGGAATCATCGGTCATATGATAGTGTCAGTTGCAAAATGGGTGAAGTGCATGAGTGTGGATAATGTCCACGGCCGTGTAAGCGCGATAGTGAGTCAGCAAGATCTTGCTGTAATATAGAAATTCGAAAGGGCGGAAAGCCAGAACAGCTCGCGGGGCCAGGTCATGGCTGTAGTATTGCGGGACGTGCCGGAGTTGATCATATACATGGTGGTAGTATTGTCGGTATATACTACGATGTGGCGCTGGTCCAAGAAGTTATGCCACCGCTTGCAAGCGAGCAGTATTGTGTAGAGTTCATGCAAGTTGATATGTGCGTCTGCAATTGTGGGATGGTCCCTGGACCATCACGAATAAAACCATCCATTCACGTAAATGCCCGCTCCTGCCGTAGAGCACGCGTCGGTGTTGAAGATCTGTTGGGGCAACGGTGTTTCCTCGATGAAGAATGCCGTACCATTGAACGTTTTGCTCAGATTTACCCACCAGCTGATATCGGCCCACGCTTGCTTGTTTAGGCGTATATGGTGTGATTGACGTGAGACAGAGTTTGTCAAATCCATGAGACTTTGCAGAAGTGTGGGACCACCGCGGATAAATCGTGCCGCCCATTTGAGTTTGCCGACTAGTTGCTAAATGTCGCGTTTGGTTGCCCGCCGTTAGGGCAGCCAGTGTGTAAGGAGACTGCTGAGGTCCTGCAGTTTGCTGCTGTCTAAGGACAATCTCCGGTTATGCGTATTTATTTCAATGCCGAGGAACGTGAGGCATTGGGTGGGTGTGATCACTTTCTCCCACTTACATAAATAGTGAAGCCGAGTTGTTGTAACAGTTGTAGTAATGCTTGGAATGTTTGCTCGCATTCCGGTTTGGAGTCCGCAGTTATTAGGAAATCGTCGAGGTACACTATCACAATATTGTTATGGAAATGCTAATGTGATACGTGATCGGTATATCGCTTCATTTTGGCTTCACTTCGTCACTTGTTGGCCGTGAGTGACGGGTTTCCTTACCTGCTGGACAGGGGGATTGTGGCCAATCAGAAGTGCAATAGGAGTCACGTGATTTGTGGAATGTTAGCATGCTTTCAAGGAGAAGAACTTTCCATGGCGTAGTGTCGACATCGTTGTCGCTCAGCTCTGTCGAGTTTTAGTTAATTTCAACCTTTCCTTGCTGTGGTAGCCAGTCCGGAGTTCAGCGATCACAAGATCCTTATGTTATTTAGCTTAGGACGTTGGTTGTGGTCGCTATTTCTACCCAGGGCGTTTTTCTTGGTCTTTACCCAGATTGCGTAGCCGGAGAGGACATTTAAACAACGTGTGTGTGAAACAGTTGGGGAGTGGAATTTCTCTTGGTTGGATCGAAACCACGTTACCAGATATTCATCTGATCCTGAGTGGAGTCCCGTCCACCACATTGGTTAGCAGCGCTGGGATTGTTGTCGTTTATATCAGCTACAGCTAGAGACGACATCTCGAGACTTTCAATTGCCGTCAAACATTCGAGAACGGGCGCATTTTTAAAGGTTTGTCAGATGATTGGTGCTCTGGGCACGGTACACCTCACCCGGTTTGACTTTTGTTGGACTAGTACGATCATCTGACTTTTGTTGTCTGATTTATTTTATTTTTTGTTTGTTTGAACGCTTTACAGTTTGAAGGTGCAGTCGTCAGGCTGGACCTTTTTGCCCCGAAGGATAGATTGAATTACACATAAGCTTACGTTTTTGGTGTTTTAATTGAAACATTAGTCTTGTACACAACGGCTACACCTATTAGGGATACGATGCTATCGCAGTCTGGAGATAAGGAAGTTGTTTTTAACACTAAATTTGACAGCGGGATCGACAACATGTCTAAGCAAACAGCTTTAAATTCTACTGTTAGTTCTGATCAGGGTTTAAGTACGCTGCCAGTGTATGTGCGTAGAAACAGTGTCTTCCGAGGCACAGGACGGGGTCATCAGTGGTAGGGGAAAGTAAGAATGATTTGGAAATGAGTAGACGGTTAGATACCATGGAAAGATCGGTTTGTGATATCGCAAGTGAAGTGCAGAAATTCAAAGGGGTAGCCGATCAGCTTCAGCAAATGATGCAGACATTTGTCGGGTTGGGTTCAATGTCACAGCATAGTACACCTATTAGGCCGGTTGGGGAGGACAGCGCCCTCACACGCCAATCAGTGGCAACGCCTATAGTAATGACAGGAAGTGCTTTGGGTGGACCTTCTCGTGCTGGGCCTGGTGAATTGAATAGTAGCGGGTTGGGTTTCAATAAACAACCAGAGGTTGGTTCGGTTACAGCTTCTACAGAGCAGTTAGGGGTCGCTAGGTCAGTTAGTTCTCAGGGAATGGATTGGTTGCCATTGGCAACACAGCCAATATTTTCATCAGTATCTGCAAGTACTATGGTAACAACAGTCTCTTGTCCTACCCCTATTGTTACAACTGATGAGGGTTCTGTTGCCTTTAAAATGTCACAGTCAAGACCAAATTACACAGCTCTGAATGTATCAAATACGGGTACAGGGAAATTTAGTTTTGTGAAGCCAGAAATCTATGACGGTAGTGTTGATTTCTGTGAGTTCCAAACTCACTTTGACATTTGTGCAGATCTCAGTGGTTGGACAGAAATATAATGTTCGTATGTCTTGTCTTCAAGACAGGGCTTTGCGTTTTGTTACACACGGTTGCGGCAATGTGAAAACTTACAAAGAGCTCTGTTCAATTCTCAGTCAGCGGTTTGGCAGCACACACATGCAAGATGTATATAGGCTTTCAGCAAAAACCATTGTATGCGGTAAGAACCAGCCTTTGCGTGAGTTAGCACAACAGGTCCGCGAAATAATAATAAAAGCTTACCCTGGTATGACAGGCTCAATTTTTGAAAGATTGTGTATTGAAGCATTTTTTGAAGCAATCCCCGGCATGTCTTTGCAGAGAAAGATTCATGAAGATGGTGGGTTGCCCAATGCTACATTAGAAAGTGTCCTCAAGGCTGCCTTGTTAGAGGAAAATTTTCAGGCTTTACAGAGGCATAGTAGGTCAAAGGGTAAAGTGTCACAGGCAACTGATGATGACATAGGTCAGTCTACTGAAAAACAAAATGATGTACAGGAGATGTTTTCAAAGGTCATGAAACGACTAGACAAGTTGGAAAAAAGTAAATCTAGAAAAGAGGTAAAAGTTGACAGAAAAGAAAAGCTCTGCTGGCTTTGTAATAGCCCCGATCATTTGAAAAGGGACTGTCCAGATTTTCAACCTAAACAAAAAGAAAAGACTATGAATAAGCAGTTAAACACAAGTGGGCTGTTTGGGCTGACCGACGAACAGTCCAGTGAGTCAATCTGGAAATATAGAATCCCAGGTAGGGTCGAAGTTCAATAACAAGGGCAAAGGTTGCTACGGTGGAGCCTACTAGCACAAACGATAGTTTCCTTGTAGGAATGGGGACAGCGTCTGCTCTGGTGATGCCAGGTCAAAGGTTATTACCTGTTAGAGTTATAAATTTAGGGACAATAGACATAGAAGTCAATCGCGGTCAGGTTGTAGGTTTATACAAACTAGAGAGATCAGTGGATTGTAATGTCAGTACACAAGTTGATGGTACTGCAGTTGTTTCTGATAGAGCGCCCTCTTGTGGTAGCGCTGTTGCAGGGCATTGTGAAGTTTTGTCTGATGCTTTAAGTATTGAGGGGTTGCCATCACATTTAATAGATTTGTACATGCGTAGTGTTCAACATCTTGAGTCTGATAACAAAAGGAAAGGTAAAAAGACTGTTGATCAACAATTCTGATGTGTTTAGTAAAAATGAGTATGACTTAGGGTTGACGGATGTGTTTGAGCATAGAATTGATACGCAGCAAACTGGCCCAATCAAAATGGCACCGTATCGTGCACCATTTTGGAAAAAAGACAGAGATTGACAGACAAGTTCAATCATTGATAGACAAGGGCATGTTAGTTGAGTCAACGTCACCTTGAGTTCGCCATGCTCTCTAGTGGGCAAAAAGGATGGAAGTCAAAGATTAGTGGTGGACTATAGACGTCTGAATGCAGTCACTATTCAAAATGCACAACTATTTCTAGGATACAAGATCATTTAGAAGCAATGTATGGGGCTTGTTGGTTTTCCACTTTAGATTTGAATATGGGGTTTCATCAGGTTAGATTTGACAAAGATAGTAGGGAAAAGTCTGCGATAGTAACTTCCTCGGGCAAACTGTTATAATGGACTACAATGCCCATGGGATTATGTTGGTGCGCCTGGTACTTTTGAAAGATTGATGAAAAAGGTTTTTCAAGGATTGCAATGGGAAATTGTATTACTCTACATAGATGAAAACATCGTGTTTGTTGAATCCTTTGAGCAGGAATTAGAACAGTTGCAAATGTTTTCGACAAATTGCGTTCGACTGGATTGAAGTTAAAGGCCAAGAAATGTACTTTGTTTGCAATTCAGGTAGAATTCCTAGGGCATATTGTGTCAGAAAAGGGTGTGTCAACGGATCCAAAGAAAATCGAAACATTAAAGAATTGGCCCGTGCCTATAACATTGTCGGAGGTATGAAGTTTCTTTGGGCTTGCTTCTTACTATAGGAGGTTTATACAGGATTTGGCAGAAATTGCAAGACCGCTTACGAACTTGACAAAGAAAAATGTAATCTTTGTGTGGAGTGATGAATGCCAGCGGGCCTTTGACAAATTGAAAGAACTACTGACATCTCACCCTGTGTTGGCCTTCCCGTCTGAGAAGGGGGAATTCATTTTGGATACAGACGCATCAGAGTCTTCAATCGGTGCTTGTCTTAGTTAAATTCAGGACGGTGCAGAGCGTCCCATAAGTTTTGCAGATCGTGTATTGAGTCCACAGGAACGGAATTACTGTGTTACACGGAAAGAATCGTTGGCAGTTGTGTATTTCACAAAGTATTTCAGACATTACTTGTTAGGGAGACCATTTACCATCAGGACAGATCATGCATCCCTAGTTGGCTAGAGTCTTTAAGTCAGTTTGATTTCTAGATTGTCCATCGTCCGGGCAATGAGCATGCCAATGCTGATGCGTTGAGTAGAGTGCCGTTTCGTCCATGTAAGCAGTGTGGTAGACAGCACTGTGGAAATTGTTCTACGCAAGTCATAGGTCAAGATGGGAACAATAAACAGTTTGACTTACTGTTGGACCAGGAAATTGGTCAGTCATTGGTAATTGAAGGTGATGTTTCTGGTGATTATAGGTCTTTTGATGGGTAAAAGATCCGGTCCTTAAGGGATTGGGAACTCGGAAAAGTCAGGTTAATGACGAGTTTGAGGTCGGGGGACGCCTCGTCCAAAACGGTTTTGTGCACAAGTCATCCACACAGTTAAATCATCTTGACGATGAGGAAATGTGCAGTGATGCCATGTTCAAGCATGACCGTTGTGGTCACGGGAAGAATTACGGAAGCAATAAATGAGCGACCCAAACATTGGTTTTCTTATGCAATGTGTTGAACTGGGTAAAGAAAAGCCGTTGTGAGCTGACGTATCATCCAGCTTGCCTGCATTGAAGTCATACTGGTCTATGTATGAGCTCTTGCGTGTTCATGATGGCATTCTGTACAGGTTATGGGAATCACCAGATGGGAAAATAGTCAGGTGGCAGATAGTGTTGCCACGGGTTTTTTGTAGGACTGGTCCTACGGACACTCCATGATTCGTTGTTTGGAGGGCATAGTGGTACAAGTCGTACCCTGAGTAAAATAAGGTTGAAGTATCATTGGTTTTGCATGTCCGTAGATGTGCGTGCTCATGTGAAGGCATGTGATTTGTGCGCTCGTAACAAAACACAGAGGGTTAAGAAATATGCACCCTTGCAGACTTATGTTGTTGGTGCTCCGATGGAGAGGATAGCAATTGATGTGTTGGGATCTTTCCCAGAATCAAGTTCAGGAAATAAGAAAATTCTTGTAGTTGGAGATTATTTCTCTAAATGGATGGAGGCATATGCTCTGCCGAACGAGGAAGCTTCTCCTGTTGCAAAGGTACTGTTGGACAACTTTTTGGGTTGGTTTGGTATGCCGCTAGAGTGTCATAACGACTTGGGTCGGAATTTTGTGTCACATGTATTCCAAGAGGTGTGCCGACTGCTTGGAGTAAATAAAACATACACAACCCCCAGACACCCTCAATCGGATGGCTTGGTGGAGTGTTTTAACCAGTGTATTGTTAGTTATATTCGTACATATATGGATCCAAGAGAAAATCAGTCAGATTGGGATAAGAACTTGAGTCTTGTAACCTTTGCGTACCGTAGCAGTATCCATCCTTCCACAGGGGAAACTCCAAATATGCTAATGCTAGGTAGGGATTTGATATATCCATTAGATGTAGCAGTTGCATCTGAGCCACCAGATAGGTCTAAGGAGACAGATTATGTCACCGATTTAAGGGAAAGATTGCATGAGGCACATGAACATGCCAGGGCTAATTTGCAAACTACAGCTCGTAGGCAGAAGATTCGTTATGATCGTTTTGCTGCAAAGCACGGGTTTGAGGTGGGAAGCTTCGTGTGGTTGAAGGATGAAAGGAGGAGAAAAGGCTATTCTCCAAAGCTTCAGTTGTCATATGATGGTCCGTTCTTGGTTATCAGTAAATTGACTGATGCTGTATATCGCATACAGAGAAGTCCACGAGCTAAACCTAAGATTGTACATTATGAGAAATTAAAGGCTTATCAAGGGAAAGATATCACTTCATGGTTAGACCAGGTGAAATTGTTGCCAGTTGATGAAAGACAGCAGATCGGTAAACCATCCAATGGGGTATTACCAACTGTTAAAATTAAAGATAGTAAATCAGATGTAGTCACTTCCAAGAGTTTTGAAACTGTAAAGAGAGACGGTGAGAACAAAACTGAAGATGACACTGGTCATCTTGCTGAGTCAAAACCTATAGTTGATCCTGCCCCAGTGGTAGAAGAGTCAGTGGAGGTGTTTAGGGAAAGTGAAACTCCAGATTTAGCTGAAGTAGATAGTGAAAGTGATAGTCATGTTAATCCTGTGGTTGAGAGTCAGAAATCCACAGAGCAGACTAGGTATCCAAGACGACAGAAAAAGTCACCTAAGTACTATGGATACATTGCAAAGTTGTCGTATGTCTTGAGATGAGAATTTAGAAGTTCTATAAGAATTCCTTGTGCTTCAAACATTTGTGAATTCACGGAATTAGTGTTAAGAAAGAAAGAAAAAAAAAAGGATGAGGACCAATTTTTAAAGTTTTGATGCCAGTCTAAATGTTTTTTAGTATGACAGATTTTGTATCAGAGAGGTTTCATTACTTGTTCAGCGAGAGTTTTGCTGATGCTTTTTCACACAGGTTGTGTGACCAAACCTTGTAGTTAGCGACCGCTTGACGAGTTTCAGAAGCATTTTTGTGAATTTTTCTAAGATGAAGATTTTCACGGTTAAAATTTTGACTGACCGTGTAAACATTTGTGGTGAGGTAGTTCATTGAGATTTTTACACTTATACAGTTGGCCTAAGATAAAGTAAGTGTAATTTACTGCTTTTTTGACAGTCATTTTTTGCAGTGTTTCAAAATTTTTGTTGTTAGCTGCCTGGACAGACTGCAGACAGGTGACAAGTGTGCATTTTGCACATGGCAGCGGATTTTAGTTGTGTTACTACGACAATGGTTTTTGTTGTTGACAGACGATAGGGACCTTGCGGATATCGCAAGTCTTTCCCTGATTTGCAGGACTTCGGGATGGCTATCCTCTTTTCTTCTAGTCTTTTCTATATTTTTGTTATTCCTTATTCTCAAGGGACTTCGAACGCTGAGGTCGGGGGAGATGTTATGGAAATGCTAATGTGATACGTGATCGGTATATCGCTTCATTTCGGCTTCACTTCGTCACTTGTCGGCCGTGAGTGACGGGTTTCCTTACCTGCTGGACAGGGGGATTGTGGCCAATCAGAAGTGCAATAGGAGTCATGTGATTTGTGGAATGTTAGCATGCTTTCAGAGAGAAGAACTTTCCATGGCGTAGTGTCAACATCGTTGTCGCTCAGCTCTGTCGAGTTTTAGTTAATTTCAACCTTCCTTGCTGTGGTAGCCAGTCCGGAGTTCAGCGATCACAAGATCCTTATGTAATTTAGCTTAGGACGTTCGTTGTGGTCGCTATTTCTACCCGGGGCGTTTTTCTGGGTCTTTACCCAGTGGTGTATCCGGAGAGGACATTTAAACAACGTTTGTGTGGAACAGTTGGGGAGCGGGATTTCTCTTTGTTGGATCGAAGCCGCGTTACCAGACATCATCTGGTATCCTTTTCTGCACATCATTCTAGTGATACTCCTGGTAATGTGAGTGAAAACTTCCGGGCTTTTTGCTGCCCCGAAGGGCAGTCTCATGTCAACCATGTAGGTCCATGATTGATGCCCTGCAAAGTGGTAACGGAGACCGGTAGCACGCTGAGAGTCTGCGCTTATGGGTACATGGTGGTAAGCGGATTTTAAGTCAACTTTGGCGAGAAAGGCGCCCGGTTAGCACGCTGTGACGGCGTTATCTATCATTTCGTATTTGAAGGGAATGCTCGACGCGTATGAGTTGACGCTTTTATCAAAGGGCTTGCTGCAGTCATGGGTGAGTCGAACTTTATTTGAGTCTTTCTTAGGTATGGCGCCAAGGCTGCTAACGATTCGCGGTTGTTTAGCGGTAATTCTGTAGTTACCGGCGGTGATTTCTTGGGCGATCTGTCGCTCGACCGCATCGCTATAAGCCAGATCAGTGCAGGAGGCATAGTTCGATCTTTGGACTTTATGGGGGTGTCCCAGGGTTGATGATGTCGAAACCATAGGTAATGCCATTCAGAAGGAAGTCGCGGTCAATATCGTTCTGTAGTTCATTTTCCCATGTTGTCAGGCAGTCAGTCAGAGGGCTAGCCACCTTATGCTATGCTTGTTGCTGTTGGAGTTGTTGCTCCGGAATGCTTTGTGGCGATATTGTGTGTGGTCTTTGTGACAGCCCTGCTCGATGCACACATGCACGAAGCGACAGGATGGCCGTTGGCAGCCGGTTTGACTTCGGAAGTCGAAAGAGATCTCCTTGTCATTTGAGTTGTAATGCCGGCCTTTTGTTGGTTTCTTTGAAACGTTTCCTTTTGCATGAGGAGTAGTGTCTCGATTATCGAGATGATACAAGCAAAGGTGGAGGTCGACAGAGCCCCATGCGATTGAATCCGCCGCTTGCTTTTTCCGATACTCATGATCATGTCGCAGAACTGAAGCGGATGTGAAGGATTGCGCGTAATCCCCGATGTTTATTGTATGATCGAAGTAGTCTAATGTGTCCTTCGTAGACATGCCACGGTAATTAATGTCTTTAAGATTCGGGCATTGGCCAATATCCACTGAGGGAGGGAAACTTGGCCCTGTTTTGGTCTCTGCTGTAACCTCCACAAATGTAATAATCTCCACAAATGTAATATCAACCATAATTGTAATAAAATGCACCCATAAATGTAATATCGCCCATAAATGTAACAAAAACAACCATAAATGTAATAAAAACACCAACACAATTGTAATAAATGGTAACCATATATGTAATAAAAAAATCACCCATAAATGTAACACTTGTCAACCATAAATGTAATACATCTATTTTGTCGTTGCAATTGAGGAATTATCCCTTAAATAATTATCTATGTACTAAGGAAAGCAACTACACACATTATTCATATCTTGATTGTTTGAGTTTTAGTGTGTTTGTATATTTGAAAGTGCATTTATGTTTAGCTGTTTTGTGTATAGAACTGATTGGCCTCGGCGAGACACAGCTGAAATCTGAATGCCAGTGCAGTCTGTGCTCCTGAGTGGAAGAGACTGCATAACACAACGATCCTTTAACGCCGTTCTTTCGAAAATTTGCGGTAATGTCTTTATCAGTCGCCTCAAATTCGTCTTCAGGGGATAAATTGTGTGAAATAATCCATAGATTGTATTCTTATGTTGTCCAACTTAAAGTTTGTTCCTTAATGGAGATGTTATGATGTCTAATTTGTTGTACCGTGTTCAAGGTAGTGTTCGTATTGTTTTTACTAGATTGAAATGTAACACATGTTTTCGTCAACATGTTTTGTGTCGTAAGTTTCTGTTGTAAGGTTTTGATATTTCTCTGTTATTTGTTCTGAGCCGTGTGGTATCACTGGTTGACGAGTTATTTTGACGCTTCCTTATTATGTAATTATCTGTGTCTTGAATTGCATTCCACTTCAATTATCTAACGGTTGATCGGTACCTCGCCGTCTTCTGATAATGTTCTCAAAGTATTCGATTCAGTGTTTCGGAAAGGAAACCTAGTTTCAGGAAAGTATGTAATAACATTACACTAGTCTTATTAAAGTTATTATTACTCACGCAGGGCATTGATAAACAAATGATCACATATACAAGTTCAAGTTTATTACATTTATTGTTGAGTTTTATTACATTTATTGTTAATTTGTTTATTACATTTGTGGTTGTGGGTTGTTACATTAATGGTTGACAGTTTTATTACATTTGTGGTTGATTTTATTACAATTGTGGTTGATATCTCATTTGTGGAGATTATTACATTTATGGAGATTACAACTGCTCGGTTGTTCGCATTATTAGTTTCATGTCCCCGTCAGCCGCGAGTTCAGCCTCATCATTGCGTCGAGCGAATCGTTTTTGGTGGTAATAAAGTCCAGAATGAGTAACGGTTTACGCTCACCTTTCACTGGACTCTGGTCGTTGGTACGCTTGATGTGCTGGTCTGATATGATATCCTTGAGCGCTCTGTCACCTCGCTCGTCGAGGAGGGCGTTTCAAGTCGCTATTTTTGGCCAGGGACTTCGTAGTCACTTCTGGTGCCTCCATCGCACCCGCAGGTTGGTCCGGAGTCGTCTGTTGCTGGGGATCCGGAGAAGCTGGGTTAGCGCATAAGTTGGTCCATGCGTGGCGGAGCATTCTGCGTTGACCGATAGGCAATTCAAGAGCGATGATGTCTTCGTCGCTCAGGCGTTTGACTACGTCCGTCGATGGGATGCCTGTGCCGTTTGTATCCTGAATGTGTCTTCCGTAAGGCCTGCTGCCTCGCACCACACTTGGAAAGTTTGTTCGGTGTCTCCCATTGTTGTAAGTTATGAATGGTTAGTTGGCGGGAACAATAGCTTGTGGATAAAGTACTATGTACGTGCGAACGCTCGAGGGTCAAAGCTAACAATGGATATCCATGGGTAGCCTCGTTTCCACTATTTCGTACACAGCCTCGAACCCGCCCCATTTAAATTACAATAAAACAAGTGTTATTGCACACTATATTCATGCTGTGCACTGTGTTGTGTGTGTCGGTTTTTTGGTGTTAGAAATTAGCCATGGCGAACGAAGCCGGGTGAGTTACGTCTGAGAAACTGTGATCCTTTGACACTTCCGTTTTGGAACTCTGCGAAGTTACTTTATCAGTCACTTGAGTTTATGGGTTTTGTTTAGTTTTTGTTTGATTGCTTTGCTCTACTTACAGTGTTGTTGGAATGTATATTTTGATTTTAAAAGCTTTGTGTAAAACGCTGTTACCACGTCGTTGCTATTTGTTTATTTGTTCAATCTTTCCTTCATTATCATTTCCATAACCGAATATTTTTAAATTACCACCTGGCTTTCTTTTGTTTAAAAAGTGTCCGATTTACAAGTTCTTTTGTTTAAAAGTGTCCGATTTACTAGTAAATCGGACAGTTCTTTTGTAAAAACTGTCCGGTTTACTAGTAATCGGACACTTTTAAACAAAAGAACTTATAAAATGGACACTTTTAAACAAAAGAAAATCACGTGGCGACGAGTAAAAAAAACAAACAAATGCGCGACATTAACCAGAAGGAATTTATTTTACCATCAAGTACAGAGTAAAGACAGTTTAAAAGCATCACCGGACTGAATTATTTTTGCATGACTGTACATCTCAAAATCAATTACAGGTCACCGTGAAATAACGGTATTGATTGCAAATATCACTTCTGTGTTAGGGTTACTCTTGTCATGATCATTCGAAGCTGAAATTTAAGACTTCAAAGTCAGTTGTCAAACACTGAACGTGGAGATTTCAGTCGCCTTTGGTAAAGTTAAATCTAGCTATAGGAAACATACACGCAGTACCACAGTCATTGTGGATCTAGACATATTGATTTTTTGTACTTGCAGTTTCTGTTGCGCGTTTCTCTGATGCGGCTGTGTTGCTTGGTCTTCCGATTGTGGCCGTAAGCACTGGCGTGACAGGAGACTTTTCTTTTCCATCTTTGGCTTTGGTAGTTGAAGTGCACCGGATAAAGCTTTCATTTGTACTTCATCAGCATTATCGAACTACGTAGAGCGACTCGGCAATTGCATGTATGCTGCTCAAAGTTTTTGACCCAAATGAGCAAAGCGTGACTCTAACGTCGATCTGCAAACACCTTTTCACTTCATTCAACCAACCAACCAATCAAGCAAATTCATACAATTCAAATATAAACCAGGTGCTCAACCACGTCATCGCACTACAATAGCAACACATGTCAACTTTTTTATCCAATCATGGGTTGTTTTTTTATACTTTCGTTCAACAAGGTGTCAAAACGCGTCAATGTTTTCTTGCCAAATTTTCAACGTGCACTGCACTGCACTAAAATTACAATTAAAAACCTTCGGCGTGCATTCGTGGTATAACACGGTAAGCGAACTCGTAGTCGTCGGTTTACGGATTTTTAACGGCACAGTTTGCCATAAAACTCCTCTGCCCTGCGGGCCTCGGAGTTTTACTGGCAAAATGTACCGTTAAATTCCGTAAATCGCCTCCTACTCGTCCGCTTACCTATAGTTAATTTGGTTTTATGAACTAGATATAATGATCATGACTCTTGTAGCTTTACATGATCTATTGCTATAAAAAGTTTACAGGAGCAGGAGTCTTAATCTTTAAAAACAAATAGCAAATCACATTGTTCAGACCATTATAATTGTTTCATGTTGTAATGAGTATTACAAATGGGATTTTGTCTTATGCTTACAAGTTCTTCACAATATAATTTGGAGCAAAAGTAAACGATCACTTATGATGCAATGAGTATTTTAAAAGAGTAATTACAAACGAAACCCAATACCTTAATGTAACATCTATGAAAATCAGAGAATTTTAAATTTCGCTTTGATAAAACAGTTGCTCCGTGTCTTGAATGATATTTTCGTACCACATAAATCACATGTTCAGACTGCCTATCAACTGATGAAAATACCTGCATCTGTTCAAGAAAATTATTGCAAGCCAATGGATCGATGGTTTCTCATATGACTCATGACATTAATAAATTGAATGAACTTGTAAGAACATTTAATATTTGCTGATGAGGGTCATTTGTTATGTCTTATTTAGCTACAGTTGGATACATGTTATTCATTTTTCAGCTAGATCTGAGATGAACTGGAGAAATAGTAGCAGTGAGATAAACTGCGGGAAAACAATTTATTTTACTTTGACTATGGAACGCTTCTTCATTTTGGAATGTGACTATTAATAAACGATGAAAATATAATGCTTAAAGCCCATGAGCTGTGTCTAAGTAATACTATTGTGACATTTTACATAACATTTCTCACATTTTCCTCATATATCATTGAATGCTACTCGGTTCAGGAAATGGCTTTTCTGAACGTTACCACTATTTGGCATTCTTTTTTGACAAAGTGGGAGTTTACAAGTTTTCACTGCATTCTACATTTACTGCTATATATTCTAAAACTGACCGATATCATAGTACAGAAACAATGAAAAATAATGAATCTTCTCGACATGGGGTACGATAAGTCCAAACGACATGCAAAATGTTGTTATTGTGAGAATGGTAAAGCAGTTGTGATTTTCATGCAAATTGCATGGTAATGGTTATATTTGAGTGGAGTACTTGTTTTTGGTCACCCTGTTTGCACATGCTGATTTGAGTTTCTCTTTTTGCCACGGGATGTTATATAGTTTCAAGAAATCATGTAATTTTGAATGTAAAATGCGAAAAAAATACGAAAGATCCAAACGATTGAGCAAATATAGAAATTAAGAGTCAACCAATATCAGCATTTTCAGCAATAGTGCCTCAGTATTCATAATACGTATCTATAAACGACAAAGATTATTTATCTCTCTGCAAAATCAGTAAAAGTTGTGTATATAAGCCCAGTAACATTCTTGATTATATGATATCAAACCAATTGTTAATGGTCCGCATACGCAGAATATTGCTACAAGGTGTATCAGCTTATATTCTCATGTGACTAACTGCCAATGATGAGTTCGTCATTACTATATGAAAGTAGTTACATATCATATAAATATCACGAATACTTATTGACAGATATTGATAATAATTTGAATCCTGTTGAGATATGGCACTTAGACTTTCGATAACATTGTTATATCCATGATGATCGTTGATCATAAAAGTTGACACACTAGTAACGAGTAATTTCTTAGTTTATTGTCACCCCGAACCCCTTGGGAATAACAATGAAGCCCACTCAGAGACGGTAAACCACGATGTTTTGACCAGTTAACGACATATATTCACGAGCGATAGCGAGTGCATATATGAAGTGAGCTGGCCAGAATCGAGTAGTATACAGTCACTGGCTGTGATGCATTGCCATTATATCATAACCTTATATTGAAATGTCGGAATGGAAAGTTAAAAAAAAAAATACTCTTGCTGGAAACTCGCGTGTGTGACAACCGTGGTATATCGCGAACATACCACGGATCTATTTCACGTCTCGACCAATGAGATCGCTGCATTTGCGCCCTCTACATACTTGTATAATATAATTATCTATTATGTATGGAGAATACTAACATGTCTTTTACGTACAAGCTGTTTTAACTCTACAAAGGAATAACAAACTTCCTGTGTACAGTTTTACCTCGTAAATATTAGTCTGTATACTTTAACCAGAGTTTAAATTATGGGTTATTTTGTTCTTGTATTTTCATTCTCATCTTCTGGTGACTTCCTCACTTCCGTTTTGCTTCTATGTATTTCAAATGAAAAGTCGTATCTTTTATGGTTTCAGATTCTGAATTTATTCAGTTATTTTGTTGTTGCAGCAGATTCCTTATTGTGATTTGAAAGAAGGAAAAAACTAGTAGGGGTCTTCACTCTTTTCTCCTAGGAATTACGTTTCTAGTGTGCGCCAGCTTTTATGATCGACGCCCACTAAGAAAAGCAAAATTTTTTGAAGTGGCATCACTTCTTGTTCAAGGAACATTCAAGACACTATTTCTTCCTACTTGAAAATATATTTTGTAGTTTGTTGACTGTAATTTACCAACATTACACTATAATATTCTACAAAGAACGGAATAAACATAAATCACTTATTTATACAAGTTACAAGTTGTAGCTAAGATTGTTTAGCAAGCTTGCTTCTAAAATTTAGTACAATGGTAGTCAAAACTACCCCCCCCCCCAAAAAAAAATAAACAAGCAAACAACAATGGAAGACCAGCCGTTTTCTTGATTGTGACTCGCGTTTAACTCCATCCTCATCATTCGCTGCATGTGAAGGCTGTATGCCATGAGCAGGGATCAGAACAACGTCCAAAATGCCTTTCTCACGACACCTGAAAAATAGAGAATTTTTATTAAGTTAGCTAAAATTGTCGTCGCGTCGATTTTAATGTTTATCATCTTTTTCTGTCTCTCCGTACCATAAGACACCTACGAGGAAAAAAATTCAGATATCGAATGTAGAAAAACAGAGACGAACTGGTGGCTTGCATAAAATGTATACTTCACACATCAATCGCGACATTTCTGTGAACAAGAAGTTGAAGAGTTGCACCTTTCATAGGTACATGCCAAGTGGTCGATTTGTGTTGACTGTTGGTCATTGCATCCCGGTACGTGTGCTGTATATTTAATGTGGTAGTCACAGAGAGTAACGTTGCTCGTACAGACAATCGGTATTAATGCAAATACAGGCGAGCAGTACACGATTATGCGGAGAAATTAACATGATACTTCTACACTTTTATAATATGTACAAAGGTAGACTGCCTACAAAACATGGCCAACCTTAGTCAGAATGTGATTTACACAGAAGCCAGAGCGTCAAAGCCTCAGAGCGTCTACGTGTCATTGTCCAAGGGGCGTGACATTTGATACTGGGGTGTTTGTGGGATTAATTAGCGAGCATTTCCCCTCCGAGCTCCAGTTGTATTGTGTCTTTTTTCATCTGGCTAATCTTTCAGTTTTCTTTTTCTTTTTCTCCCCAAATGAATTGTTTTGCTAAGCACTATTTGGCTAAGCTCCAGTTGTCGAAATATATTTTCTGTACATGTCATACCGGACACAAATCTAGGAAATTAAGGTACAGCTGCAATAAGTCAATTTTAAATTGTAGATAATGAATATGCAAGTGTGTACACAATTTGACTGATGGTAACGCCATCTCATTGCTGACATTTTCAATATAATCTGCTAAATGGTAGTATATTATACATCTACCGTTGGAGACAATTGAAATATGCCATGACTAAAAACATGTTACACACATCAGTACTCCGAGAAGAACATTTCTGTGTTCCGTTGAAGTTTCTGCGTGTTGTTTTTGTTGGTTTCAAGAGATCCTAGTGTCCAAAACGTCCTCTTAACCATTCTCTTACTTTCATTTTCACGAAAATTTACTGAACATCGCTCATATCAAATGATTGTTTTCTTACACTGAAAGAGAAGATTTTGTTTAAGCTCCAAATATCGGTTAAATACTTGTTCGTATGACAGTATACAGAGCACATACTTTATAACCTATTTTAAGCATTACTCATAAAACATTTGTCCTCAGACTGAGTCGTACATACGTTTCCTTTTTGGCACGTACTGTATAATGTGTTATGTTGCATGAACGAAAAACTCAGATACTCAGATGCTTTGATGACGTAGTTCAGGGTGGCTACCAAAAAAAATATCATGTTGTGTCTATATCTAGAGTTGTTATAGAGATAAAATGAATGAAAAGTTGTATGTTTTAGTGATCATAATGACATAAATAACTTCTATACTACAGCGAAAATGACGAAAAACAATGTTAAAGGAAAGTGACTATGCCTCTTTAAAAGTCTTGATGATTTTACCCACTGTGTGAATCTATGTCAATTACGCTATGCTGACAAGTCAAAACACAGTTTTTCAACACGGCACTAAAGTGAGTAGAACTGTAGCAAAAGCATGAGAGTAATACTAGTAGATTTTTTAAACATTTTGTCACTTTTAATGATCATGTCGTCACCAGATCTCGGGCCAGTCCGATTGTTTTAAAATATGCCGTTCAATCTACTTATATGGGGAAGGGGTAGACTATATACTACAATACATAGAAGTCAGAGCACAGTATAGGAAAGGAAAGGAAAATTGATGTTCATGGTTGTCTTTGATTCATTATAGTTAAATATGTACATTGGCAATCAAATAGAATAACTACAAGTAAATAAGGAGTTAAATGTGATTGTTTACTATTCCTTGTGACTTGGCTAATGAGTGTTCTCAAAAACACAATAAAATATGATGTTACCCCTGGAGAGGGTCCCCCAAGGGCACGCGTAATTGGAAATCAATGGCTGTAGTAAACTTAACTCTTTATTCATTATTTATGAAAGGGTCTTTGGGCTACTGTTTTTGAAGGAATTCGGTGTCCTTTTTCTTCCTCTTATTCTTCATTCCGTAATTTTTTGTCAACCTAGAACTCAAAAACCTCCAAATGTAAACTTCTGAAACTTGCAGAGTTTATAGATGTAGATATGAGTTCTTATGCACATGAATCTTCACATTTCGATTCGTCACTTGTCCTGGCGGTCATATTCGATATTCCAACACGTAATAATGGTTTTTCCTCAGGCCCTAAGGGTGTGGTCGATTTGAAATTTTGTGACTGGCAGGCATTGCCTCCGATCTTTGAAATTTGCTAATAAAGTCACCAGCGGCAACGTGACCTTTGACACCATATTGTATTTTCAGAAACAACCTATTACGCAACCAACCACCATTTGAAACGAAATTTTACTTTTATCATACTAAGCGTCAGTACGCACAAGTTTGTGAAAGGCATTTGTATTGTCACGTGTTTAGTAGCGATTATGGTTTTTGCAAAATTTAGAATTTAAACTTTAAAAATCTCCCACTCCAGAACAAATGTAGTACTTGATCTGAACTCTTGTTTGTATTATTCTTAGTGAGAGTACTATCAAAATTGTGAAACACTGCAGCCCAAAAGCCCCTCATTTTGTCCGAATTAAATTGTCTCCAACTTTTCGCCACACATACGCGAAGTACGCGTACAGAGGGTTGAATCCACCTTCCACGTCATGTTAAAAATTTCGCCGAATTTCCTCACTGCAAGGTAAATATTTATGAAAGAATTGCAGATTCCATTTCCCTTATAAGTTGCCCTTTCCATTATAGTATTTTGGCAAGAATTTGAAGTAGAAATTCCAAAAATACCCAAGTGTCGATAGTCATGTGCAAAAATAGGTGAAAACACAGTCAACAGCCACACGATCCTTAACTCGTCATCTCAGAAAAACAAGTGAGAAACTCAAATAAGTAAAATCGTAGACTTCTAGTTAACATTCAAGAGATGTGTAATCTCAAATATTGTAAGAAATAACAGCGAAATGAAAAAGTTAATTCAGCGGGTTTTTCAGATATATTTTTCATTTTACGATGTGGCGAATAAGCTCGATGTC
Source organism: Ptychodera flava (assembly GCF_041260155.1). Lineage (NCBI taxonomy): Eukaryota > Metazoa > Hemichordata > Enteropneusta > Ptychoderidae > Ptychodera > Ptychodera flava. The sequence continues at coordinate 207,288 of NW_027248404.1, forward strand.
CCATAGAAAACAATGGCGTCTAATGTACCGAACAGGTTGCAAACTTCTCTCAGGTTCAAATCTGAACCAATGATGATGAAAAGTGGCACGGCGATCCTTTGATTTATATAAAAAAATTCCTGTGGGTTTAGATTTTTTTTAATTTCTTCACGAAACTTGTATTATTTGCATTTGTCTTATTCCGATCACTGAAATATACTCTTGCCCGGAATAAAATGGTGATCTGACGGCGTTTACATACACAGAACAGGGGTCTCAAATTGTAATCAGTAAGTGTCTCTTAAAGCCCCCACTCAATTATCAGATTTATGTAATATAAATATTATTTCCTGGATAAAATATTCAATGGAAAACAAAAGAATGACAAACTGTTCATGGGCTGTTGACACATTCGCTAATGCGAGAACCAGGGATTGAAAAGGGCGTCTTTAAGTTGTATAGACCAAATACCTGTAAAGTTGTCGTAATTTACTCAAAATTTTAGCGAATATGAACTATGAACATTCCAGTGAACTGAAAAATAACACAGAACGGAGGCAAACGAACGCAAGGTCTCCACTGTAATCGTGCAGTGAACGTTATCGATCGATATTCTTTTGTCGGAAATTGATACATTGTTGTTTGCACACTCGCCGGTCGTTTCCGGCTCACAGTGGCGGCAAACTAGGCCAAAGCGCGCCAAATACACTTAAACGTAAAAGTATCACAAAAACTGGAAAAAAAGTGTCGTCAATTTCATTTAAGTACAAGAAACCAACAGAAACCTTGATGCTATGGTAAATAAGTCAAAATATACGGGTTATTTCAGAAATATTCATGGCGTGACCTGAATTACTGGAGCAGCACCGAAGCAGATTTCGATCGGAAATCTATTGAAAATAAATTGATACAATGTTCGCCGTTGTCAATAGCGACTGGCCGATAGCGCTGTGCGGTAGGAATTATGCTTCACGGAGTACTGGACATTCAGACATGCTTTTGGACGGCGGTGAAAGGTATTTTGATCAGCAGCGTGGTTTTCCGGCAATATTGTTTTTTGCAAAACATTAAATTTTATTCTTTATAAATTTTCTTTTCCAGAATCTATAAATTAATTGAACTAAAAGTTTGCAAGTATCATCCTAACTGTGAGTACTTTATGTTTGTGAAAGACAATTGGATCGGTCATGTGGTTTAGCGGCCATGTTGGTTTTTGACACAGTTCCAATTTAATCTTTAATAATATTCTTCTCAAGAATCGACACTCCCTATGACTTGAAATTAGACATGTACCGTCCTGAGTGTGAGTATTATGAAGCTTAAAGGTTGCTGCATCTTTGTAAATTACAAACAATTTTGTTTATTTTTGTTTTGTGATATCTACCTCAACCTAATCACCAAAAATAGTCCAACTCCATTGTCATCTGTGATCGCAATTTGGTCGTGTTTATATCAAAAATTGTGTAAAGATCGCGTTCCTGGAGAGATCAAAATTAATATACTCTAAACATCCTATGAGTAGTAAGAATTATTTGGATACTGAGATAGATTTTCTCCACACCGCCTTATTCCACACCTCTGTAGTTGCAGCCCAACTGTGTACATGCACTGACACCTCCACAGCTGACCTGTATATGGATGTTTTTCCCTTCCTCTGCAGTTGCAGCCCAAAGGTGCATACATTGATATGTTGGACTGCAGGGATGGGGAATCCCTCCACTCGCGTGATAACTCATGCAAGAGCTGTAATTTTAGAAGTTTTCTTTGAGCTCAAAATGTATGGAGAGACCTCAAGAAATTTCAAACAAAATGAGCAGTGATGGTTCCTCTAAAATACTATAGACTTTAGTGTACTTTTCTCAACAGAGACCATTGCATCGCTGATAACATAAACCTGAGCAAATATTTTGTCATCATGGGCGTCGGTGCCCCGACTGATGTATCTTTTTCCCGAATTTCAAGTTGCACACCATCTTTTGTGTTAATTACCCTTAATCCATTTCCATGAAATTCAATATCTTTAAAGCTACGCAGATCAATAAAAAGGCAATATCGGTTCTTCGAGTAATCAACTTCATCAATATCAATTTCACAACTGTCCCGATCTTCCGCAAAATACTGTCGTGTTTATGACCAAAATTGTCTCAGTATCATCTTCTGTTCATATATTTTATTCACGATGCCCTTAATCGTGACAGCAACAGATTCAATGGTCGGATTCATGAAAAAATTTATTATTCAATTCTGACTGATTCTGACCTTTAGTGAAGAGTATCAGGATGCTTCTCATGCTAAGACGTGGCACATTAACATTTTCATTTATAATTGTGTCCGATTCAATTGAACGCGATTGTTCTAAAGTGCTGCAGATGTTCGTACAGAAAACTCTCACTATTGCTATAATACTCAGCTGTATATCTCGCGAGGACGCCATCCTTAACCCCTTGACTACCAAGGCCAATGCATTCCTATACACCAGGCCCCTTATGTAAATATTGATAAAAATCTTTGGTGTGGTCATTGCATGAACACTGCTTAGAGTAAAAATAAGAAAGTGCCAATAAACAATATATTTTCTGAATCAGCATGAAATTTCCCACTTTTTCACACATAAGTTTTGTATTTCCAGGTCACGTGACTGGTCAAATGACACATCATGTGACCGGATTTGGCAAAGAATATAAATATTTGAAGCATCAGGACGTGTTTTGAATCCATAAAATGACCCAAATTTGAATACAGTTACAATTTTCATGGCATTGTCTTTACATATATGTAATAATTACTACCCATTACTTTATCAATAGATGTACCTATTTAAGATTTTTCTCACAAAAGGCAGAGTAAATGAACCACAAACATAAGCATCTGACATGATTCTGTATTTGAAAATCAACACATTTTATATTTGTAAACACCTGCTTCATATCTTCCTTGCAAAAATATGCATCTAAAATGGTTATGATTTATCAAAAAATAATTCACAATATTTAAAAATACATTTCAGGGAACAACATATCACATGACCAAACACATGACCAGTTATGTGACCAGTCATATTGATAATATGGCTGCTATAAAATTTCACTGGTTTATAGTAAAAAATTGTATTTCCTCTAGTTTCATTCACGAATATTGCTGTTAATAGAACATATTTACATATAAATCATTTGTTTTCAATAAATAAACATTTCATTTCATTAAATAAAACAAATCATGAACATCTTCGCGATCGTCCGTACTTCTGAAAACTATAAACAATCAGCGCGACGCTGCTGTGATCAGCCTGACCTTTCAGGGTCGAGGTCATGGGTCACGGCATTTGCTTTTGGATTTTGGCCATACTTTGACGTACGGGGGCGCAATCACATTCAGACCAGATCAAAATACATCAATCTTAGTCGCGCTGCATGCCGACGCTATAATTAAGGGGTTTTTAGGGACAAAAACGAAGCAAATACGCCTATTTAACTGTGCCGGCTATTTCAGTCACTCAAGGTATATGGTAATTCAATATGGAGCCAGATATATCCGGCGTTCAAGGTAGTCAAGGGTTAAGTTTTCATACTCCATCTGAATGTTTGCCAAATTATAACTGGCTGTACCGCTGGCTGTACCACTGACCATTAATTTGGAGGAGGTTGCAGGCGTAATTTCCCATTCAATATGACTACCTAGTGCCACCAGATAAGTTACCCCATGGCCTTTGATGAAGGGATGAGTCAGTTGAATGGCATACTTCGTATTATATACGTTAACAAGTAAATTATCGTCAGTGATAGCAACATCTTCATCGGCCACACCACTTCTTAATTTTCTCAGATTCTCGTCCTGAATTTAGCAAAAATTTATGTTTGTTTTCTCCGTTTATGTTTGTAGAGATCATGATACCATTCAATAAAGTGGTAGTTACTCAATTCGAGAAGTATCTGTCCCTCAAATTTTAAAACCATGCACCTGGTTATATTTTTGCAAGATTTTGAACTACCCGTGACTATGAGATCGAAAACCATATCGAAGGTATCCGGTATAAAACTACTCCGCTCTCAAACTTTGGACACCGTAAGTAAAGCATCTTATCTTGCTGTGACTGACTTGGATTATATGTAACCACATGATGGGTCCTTTCTGCCTCCATTCTCTGCAGTTTTCGGCTGCTGAAAGTCGGTAACAATGATCTATCGTACGGCTTTTTGTTTTCGTGTATTGTATATAGTAACTCAGAAGAAAAAAAATCACATCTTCACATAAATATTTCTATCTGACTGAAATATAAAGCGGTTACCCGTGTCGTGAATAAGTTGAAGGACCCAATATTCCTGGAGATGATGAGCCTCCAGATCATCTTCTGAATCCTGGAATATGGCTATGAATTCTAGACGCTTAAAGAAATTAGTCTTTTGGCATTCCTTGATGAAAGCTAATATGTTATGATATAGGTTATCATAAATGAGTCTCACACCTGAATTTGCCCTAAGAATATGTCGATTTGCCTGCGAAGTTTACAACATTCAAATGTGACAGAAAAACCAAGGTCTTTATTTTTAGAAAGAAACCTTTCCTTTTGCCAAACAAGATAGCGGGGCCGTATAGCAATACATAATTTTATTTATAATGACAAATGTTAAGCCTGTCAAAATATCAAAGCAGTTTTCCAACGAACCCGAATATTGTTCCTGCTGTTTTTAGTAGAAAAACTGACAAGGGAGCCGACAAGGCCCAGTATTGCAGCAGCACTTTTTGTGGCCAGGGATTTTAACCATTCACCAAACTACTTGACTATTTCCTTCACTTTTGTGTGTACTCCAGGCAAGCTGTTGCCTGACCCTTTGTTTGGCCCTGAGCCGCCAGTACCTGAGCGAGAGGACTGCCCCCTTTAGTCATAGCCAGGGCAACTGTTGATATTGTCATTCCAAGGGCAGTCAGTAATGTAGCCATTGTTATACCATTCCTTTTAAATAACTCTCATTTCAGCTTGAATGACAATTCTGGATCGAAAATTATATCATGAAGAGATCTAGTCAGTTCCAGTCTTTCACGAGCCTCACTGATACTATAATGTTCCATTTCAATTCAATAGTTTACTTTAGCTTTTCTTGTTTTGACTTCAGCTAGTAGTTTTTCAGCTTTTTTTGGTGTGTGTTACAGGACTTTCCTTTAACTGATTTATACTTCTTTTTCCTCCTGTGTAATTTAAACTATTTCATTGTAAAGCTCATTAAGATGTATATTCGCAATCCTTAATTCATCAACAAAAATTCTGTAGTTGGGGTTTAGATTGTTCCATTCATCGATCCTATTTTCGATAGCTTGTATTCCATTGGCGTAACCGCTAACATAAATTCGTAAGGGCGTAAGTTAATCTCTGTATAGTCAAATGTCACAAGGTGTCAGATCCTCGACCAGTATTCTCTTTCGTAACAAATCTTCAGAACGCAATGTAGAACGCACATGGCCGGGCTCTGCAATCCCTCTGACTGTATACTTTTCTTATAAATTCGAAAGCCCCAGACTTTCTTTAAAGTGGGGAGCACTAAAAATCCACCTCCACTATTTCTTGACAGCCCGAGGTCATCATAATACATCTTTTAATCCTTAATCTTAGCATTATTAATCATTTCTGTTCGTGCTGCCGGATCAGTAACATTATTCTCGTCTAATTTGCACAGCCATTTGCATCTTAAGTTCTACTCTCTGTTTAGTCAAATGATCCACCTGCGGGCTATCACGTGAGCTACTGCGTAATCTATCGCATAAGCTGCCAGCCTGGAAAGGGTCAGCTTCTTCGAGTAAGGATGTTTCAGAAACATCATCAGCATCAACCCCCAAATTAGTTTTAAATTCATCAAGATCCTGGAGTTACATTTTCTCCTCCTTTTGCCATTATTCCTCTCTATATTACTTCCAATATTATTTAGCATCCGTTACATATACAGTAAAAAAACATACATATCTCATTTTTTGGAAATGGTGAACAGTTGGCGACTAAATAGAAAGAACTAGTGTTGCGTTTCAGCGAAGTTATAAATTGATGGGGCAAATTTATATCGCTTTTTATATAACTAAGGGAATTCTTGTAAGTTCTGTTGTCATAGCAGCCGTTCCAACAGTCCAGTACTGATTGCCTTAACTTCTATACCAGGTGTTATTATTGACATAATACAAGAATGGATGTAGTAAAGAAGCGGGAGTTATATAAACACTACTATGTTCAATATAGACAGTTGCTTACACAGGTACAAGAAAAGGCCATGACAGTTGCCGCCTCAGACCTTATTCAAAACATATTTCATCAGCCATTAGAAATACAGAACCAGGAAGGATTTATTTTACCTCTTGAGCGATACATGAGGCTGTACAGTTTAAATGGTTATAGAAGTTGATCCACCCAATCGGCCTAGTTTCTGCCAGTCATTCACATGTGTCTGGATCATATAACTGCACATGTTTGATTATGTCATTGAAAGTTATATCTGGGGAGGGGAGAGTCACACTGTATATGAAACTATCAGTATCTATGTAGGCTAATCGGATTCAATGGGAATTGCTATAGCAAGTAATTGCAATGCTTAGCATACATAAACAGCTTAGAAATTTCGAGTACTGCTGCGCCAATGAAAACTGGCTTTACATATCGATGTTCATTCTTTATTTGTTCCATTAGGGCATTGTCGCAGGATTCACATCCTCTATCCTATCTCTATCCTCTATGCTACACACTTGGCCCGGACTTCTGGAATTTAGCATGACTGCCCGCCACAAATTTAAAGTCTCTACACTTTGGGTCACCTTCTATTGGTCTTGCTGAACATTGCGTTATTCATCAAGTTATAGAGATTCTTTTCCAAATCTGTCTTTCTCTTTGCCCTCATTTTAGTGTTAAAGTCAATATATTCCATGAGACATGGTTCTTCTTCGGAAGCAAGCACGTGAAGAATCTTTTTTAGCTGCATTCCCCTTCAAAGATAGAATTCAAGTAACTTATAATGTAAGACATATTTCTCTCTGTCCAGGAGAGTCGTAATCAGTCGGGCGCTCTGGTACGGAAATTTGTAATGATGTGGTGCAAGAGGTAGATCACTATGTTCTTCAGTATTCTAGGTCTACATGTAGAAAACAGGGCAGGAAGCTATCCAAGTCAGCCGTTCAAGCAAACCACTCTTCCCTTGTCATCCAATGAAGTCCCCAACTGGCATTCGCTGACTATTGCCCATCCACAGAGACTGTTAGCATGAAGATATTCAATTTAGGTCACTGGCGCATGGCTAGCATGGCTGATGCAGTCACAGTTGCCGGCTCTTCTGTCTGTAGTAATTCCGTATCAGTGGTGTTGTGAGCGGCATGAGCAAGATGGGGAGCTGTTGTCCATAAGTTATGAATATTACACTGACTGATACCAGCTCGAATTGCACAATGTATGAAAGTCATCTACTCTTCATCCTGAATGAGTTTAAACTTATTACCAGTGAAAAGTAACATAGCATCCCGTGTCAGACCGGGCACTGTCATATAATGTGGGGGTCTAGCTTATATGCTTCTAAACATGTGTCACAGAAATTTTCAAATATATTCACAAGAAAAAGTGTGTCCGTCTCACAATAGAATTCCATGTAGCCCTGAAGGGTCCGGCACACCACTTCATCCCACTCCTTCAGTGCATGCCAATATTTGGACTCCGAAATCCCTTCTTCCGTCAGTTCGCTATAAAATTGGTCTCTCTCTGGGAGCCTCCCTTCTTCTAATCGGGCGGCCGAGTCTAAGTATTCATACGGGAAGAAACCTTTCGCCCGCTGATTCTCTGCATACAAAAGTGGTACCGTCGCCCATCCGTCGTCTGGCACTGTCACAGCCAACTTCGCGAGTGACCCATACATCAGTAGGACACTGTCCATAAACTTTATGGAAAAGAAATGTTTCACGAACTTTCTATTAGTAATCGGGTACTTCCCAACAACAACAATTAGGGCAATAAAGATAAATGTTTTTTATAAAATCAATGATTCCATGGGCACTTTTAGGTATGATTTAGGCTCCGGACTGTCCTTATCCAGTTCATGTAACTTTTTTCATGATAAAAGAACTATCATATCCCTTGAGGTTGTGAAAGTAGATGGGAATGAATCTCGAAAGATGGCATCCTTCACAATAAGAAAGAGGGGCGCTTATCCTTCACAATTCTATGTGTGGCAATCTCATCACATGCAACACAGGTCGGTCTCCCATATACAGAAGGACCTTTCATGAAGTATATTTATATATATCAAGTATATAGTGTATTTACGAAGAGTACCCACCCATTTCCTTCATATCCCTCAGAAATTTGGCAACACATGAGCCGGTGCCCGTTATTGTTATCTTAGCTAACATTTTCGGCTGATTGTCAGCACACGCTGCTTCACCGTTGCTCCCCAGCCATTGCTCGATCACAACATACAAAAGACACATTGGAATCTGCCGGCAGGTGTTCCACTCGATTTCCTCCTCAGTATCTGCATAGATGACAAGGAACCTTCTTCCATTGTTCTTCGAATCGACACACTTCCCTAGGAAAACTCGCTGTGCAGCGTCTGTTCCACAGTACACCTGATGCATTTGAAATTCTTCTGGCACTGTAAAACCTCTCCCACAACCCAATATACTTATATTTCATTCTGTGCTCATTCTTACAATCATTGCGAGAATTAAGAAGAGTATTTAAAGAAGTAATTGGTATGAAGTGGCCGCTGTGAATGATCCACCGTCTTCACTAACTATTAGTAAGATATTGGCCATATGTGCTGCCGCATCATTGCCACTATGATAGATGATGGTATGTCGGATGATTCAGGATCACTTTCTTGAAACTCAGATACTTGTAACTTGACTCTCGGATTTAGCAGCTCGAAACGCTCGAATGTGGATAGATCTTTAGAAAATGGTATATAATCCCAGCAGTAATCGGCAACAAACAAGGCGTACGTCTTCCAGTCCCTTCTAGTCTGACCACCCTTCTTCTTGCAAAACTCGGCTGTGGCTAACTTCAGGCTTGCCACGACTGCATACTGGAAGCAGTAGCCACCATCAGCACCTCTCCAAAGGATCATATCACTTACACAATGCTTGGCCGCTGGGCCGCCGGCTCCCAGTCAAAATTTTGACAGAATTACTTTAAAGTTTAGTATCCTATCGAGAAAAAGACTAGAACCCTAAACATCTGCAATATTTTCAAACATTTCATCGTAGTAGTTCTTGTTTCATCTTATTGTCCTGTCAGCCAAATTTTGTGTATAAATTTCGTAAGTTAACATACAATGGACTAGTTTGTAGCACACTTTTATCGCCTTTTGGATCTACCAATCGGACTTTCAATACTGTTAAAACTTTGTACATCTTTCTCTTCTCCGCCATGCCACCGATGTCCATTGCCGCGATGTCCGCGACTCACCGAACTTCGGGAAAATCTTTTTCTAAATCTTCCCCATCGAATGCTTTTTGTAAATGGTGTCGCTTTTTGTGGTAGTATACTATAAGTTTTCTTGGAATAGTATCTTGTGCAATGCGCCCCCTTCATATTTCGTCACTAATATGTCCTAAGGCTATTGAAATCTATCTGATGTTTGCCACTGAAGGGGTCTCCCACAAAGAAACTCTTCCCCAAGCTGGACTCGCTAGTTTCATCTTGATCGATACATGGTGTATAAGTAGTTTTGAGTGTCTAGGTCCCTATTCAGATCGAGTTACAATATATCAACTAATTTTCTTCAAGTATTTGCATGGCATCCATGTCCCCATCGGTGTCCCCGTCCATTGCCAATGGAAATCCATGGTTAGCATTTTCTTGATTTCTGTGTTTATATCTCTGTTTACCCGAAGACCATAGATTCTTTTGCGTATTACAATTCATTATTGTAACCTGCAATAGCAGGACCCGAAAGATTGACCATTTAGATGGCAAGAGAAATAATTTGGGCGAATCGGCCATATCAAGTTGGACACCCATATTCGTTATTGTGTCTTGGTATCGCTGATAACTGACTACTTTATCAATATTACAAATTTCTTCTGCAAGGAGAACACCTAATTCTTTTCGAACTTGCTGTGCACTGCCAGTATCGCCTATTATGATATTACGAATGTTCACTTCAATGTTCACACGAATGTGCGCCAAGGATGCAATAGACATTTGCTTTAAGGCTTTCATTGAAGCAGGCGAGGCCGGCCTGTGTTACGCCAGAGTCTCCCTTTAGAGGGATGCAACTATTGTATTGTTCCTCCGATCCATCATTTCCACGAAAAAATAATAGTGTGGTCGGTCTTTGTCGGATAACACATGTTTTTCTTTCCAAAAATGGTATGCGTGTATTTAAGGTAAAGTGCGACGAATTCGGACGCGCACGCGCTTTAGAACTTTTTGCGCAGATTTAACTTTAGCCTGCTGCAAAATTAATCGGTTTTTTGTAGCGCATGTATTTAACATCACCTGTTATTGTTGAAATTGCGCTTTTAACTAATTTTTTGACCCAGTCTCTTAGAAATACATGTGACTTATAACCATGTCAAATTTTGACCCCCTAGGAAGCTGGTTTTTATTCAAGATGAGCAAAAAATTAACATTTCTCTCCCATTTACATGGCGCATATTACCCATTCACCTGTAGATATTGTAAAAAGTAGTGTGGTGACACCCTTATTAAAAGTGTAAACTTAATGGTATTATATCAGGATTTTATTCGCCAAGTTTGGTCAAAATGACATCACTCAAAGCGACAGGAAGAAAGTGCGAAAATTATGTAGTGATATAATTTCGATATCGTCAGTTTGTAATCGATACTTATGTTTCTTTACAAACATCATGAAAACTCTATATTCGATAGATATGGATTTTAAGTCTTGGTATTTATTAAAATTAACTCATTTGCTAAGCGTTTTATAATAGCTTTCTTTAGTTTAATTGAATTATATCATTTTTATTTATTTCTGACGACGCCATTTTACCGCAACCTAATTTTGACGTAATTCGTAGTACTTCACCTTAACATTGTTGGAGAATAAGAAAAAGTCACGACCATTTTTTACACCGGCTGGTTGACAAATGGGGCCGATATTAGTGTAATATTCATAACCGTAGCCGACACTTGAGTTTTTAGACTTCCCGCTGTGATATCGGAAGTCAGACTTTGTGGGACTTACATTCCCAAATTTACTAAGATAAGTTCATGTTTCATGATATTATATGGATTGTCGCTGGCTTTGAAGATAGTGGTATTATCCGGGAGGGCAGCCTCCATTTCATTAAGGATCCAATGTACTGAAAAGTTTACATGAAAATGATAGAATGATCGTATTTGAGGCGGAAGTTTGCTATCAATGAGATGGGCGAATGAAATACCAAAACAAGCGGTGCTGCACCATATGGCAAAATTCAGTTGCTTGTCCCGGTATTTTATTGTGGATTATGCATATGGATAGTCACTGGCTTTGAAGATAGTGCATTGTCCGGGAGTGCCCAACCATACATTACTTTCTTTGGCTGATTGATGAGCGATTACATTATCATTGAATATATCCGACCGGTGGAAAGTAAACTTATCTGTCGGCGTTACATATATTTCTAAGTCCAATGTCATGGTTTAGGAGGAATAGCCGCATGTTGTACTGCGCGCACTGGCAGTCTTATTCAGTTGAAAGGCAATTGGGAATGCGTTACCTGTACTCATGACTACTTATGTGTCTCTATATATACAGACAGATTTAAATGAAGAAGGATTTTCTTCTTCTACTTCTCCTCCTCACATTCCCATTGGCGACTGTACTGATATTGTATTTTGGGTATAGGTTTAAACATATATTCTATTTTTACTAAGAATAGATAACATATAGCAAACAATGGAGAATATCATACAATCAGCGGCAGCAGCAAAAAGGTTACAGGCGGGTGTCTGCATCGGCCCCAGCGGAGGATACCCAATCCATAATAGAGACAAAGCACGAAAAATACACCATATCGTTGGTCAAAGCCGGTTTTTTTTGCAAGGAACTTTCAACTGAAAATATGGAAAAGTGGGGCATGATACGATTAAAAGAACCTTTAAAGTCTATGAAGCAAAATGCAGTTCCCTTATAAGTGATACCGTCACTTAAAGTTTCATAGACCCAGGAGCCCACGTATTAGTCAGGTAGTTCCAATGGATGACCGAAATACTATGCCGCTGATCCTAAACAGGATTTTTTACTGTATGTAAAATTTTGCTGTGTGTACTTGTAACATCAGAACGAGGCCTGATATATATAAACTTTTTGCAGCTGTATCGCTGTATCAGAACGAGGTTCTATATGTAAGAAACTTAATCAGCTCAGCTTCATCAGAACAAGGTTGTATATATAAGATTTTGCAGCGCTGTCATGTTCTGTAAACGTCAGCAGCTGCCTCGAAAACGAGGCTCAATGTTAAATCTTCGAGCTGTATCAAAGTCCGATGTATGTATGTATGTATGTATGTATGTATGTATGTATGTATGTATGTATGTATGTATGTATGTATGTATGTATGTAGTATGTGTGCATGTATGTATCCTTCATGTATGAATGAATACGCTATACGCGTGCGCGTATTTTTTCTATATGTATGTATGTATATGTATGCATATGCAAACTTATGTGTGCGGCGATCTATCTGTATGTGTGTGTATACACATGCATTCTCTCTATATACATTTTCCACCTTTTCTAACTCTTAAAAAGCTTGATTGTGTAAATTGTTTTTTTTACATTTGGCGCTTCGTAAATTACTATAAAGAAGTATAGCTATTTTGTAGTTTTCCTTAAAAAGTCCTAAAGGCTATTCCTAACATTTTAGCTGATTCATTTCGTTTGGACTGGTGTTCAGGCACCTTTATCAGTGCCCTCGAGCACCTTATATGACCCTTACACAGCATTTTACTACTATCTGACTTGTTTTACATATAATCGTCAAGTTTGTCGGCTTGCACTTTTGAAAGAGAAACAACATGTTAGAAATAATACATTGAAATTTGTTAAACTGTTGTAGTATCTTTATTGTATGAATGAAAGTTTCGGCTGAAATTCATATTATCGACTGCTGTGAAAAAGGTAAAATAAGTGAATATAAATAGGAAAACGTATTTATTGCTGTTTTACGGGAACAAAAAATTAACAATCGACACAATTAGATGCACGTATCGTGAGAAACAATTGATAATTTATCTGGCCATGGATTGATATTTACCGGGCTGAGAAAAAAGTATTTTTCGATATTTTACAAAATATACAGTATGTTATAGTTAGAATGACAGATAATATGTTTACACTTTGGTGAGTCCAAAATAGTATTTTTAATATGCGCTACATCATACCCGGAAATTATGTCGCATATATTGTAATTTGATGTGTTGTAGTTAAAAAAGGGAACTGACAAAAGAATATACGCAAACCATATTAAAGACAAATACTTTCGCCTTAATCACATAAATTTGTGTCTTACAATTTTTAATTAATCACTTGCGATGTCGTTATATTAATATGCGGAAAGTAACAACGATTAACGAAATATAACATTTGACCGATCATGTTCACGAAGCATCCCATTCTTGTGGAAAACAGGCATTAGTAAAACAGACCAATATTCCGCAAAGATACATGACATAACCTTTATCGATGCAGAATACCTCGACAGGGCTTAAAATCATCATATGATCTACGAAAATATTATTCTCTGTTCAAAAAAGGTAGAAGTTTTTCGTGCCTTTCTAAGTAAGAACTGGGGCACATTTGCTTAGTTTTGATCGACTATTATGCAGCGGTGTAAGACGGCTGTTTACTAGAAAATTAGATAAAAAGTTTGATGGAAGAGATGATGAACGGGACGAACAGGAATCAATGCAAGAGGCTGATAGCTGTGTACGTAGATGTGTGGTATTTATTTGCAGATAAAGGAATACCAAAGTTAATCATCTTACCTTGACCAGCCTGTGCCTCTGTTACAAAAGGAAAGGACGATGTCAATATCAAATGAATAGGAAAAGACATGCAGGTTATAGTGCACAGCAAATCAAGGTGATAATATATGCATTTGATGCTTTCGGCGAAGAGATTTTGAGCCACGGGCAAAAAGAACACTAATCAAGCAATACTCATATTTTTATTATAGAGAATTTACACACGAGGGCAACCCAAGAATTGCTCAAAGTAGACCATGTGCTTATTTTGACTGATGGACTTACTGAAGATTTTCACTTTATATAGTCTTTGTTTGCTCGTTTTTACTCAAAAGCTAAAGCCATAAAGGAAATTTAATGAATTATTTTCTCCGAAATTCACTGTTGTCTCCCTAGAGGCACAAAACAAAAGAGTAATGAGCAGGTTAGGTCAACAAACGTTACGGTATTGTTACGATGTTTGGAAAGAAAAATGACAGATAACTTGCCCGAAACCTGGTGCATTAATTGGAAACGAAATGCAACGATAACCATCGAAAGGCTCAAAAATGCATTGATGTTTGCCTAACTGAAACACTAGTGAAAGATAACATAATCTAAAAATGCATATGCGTTTCAGTATACTCAGTATGTCAATTTGAAAATTGAACTTTCATTTATGTCTTAGTATAATTGAATTCCAAAAATTCAGGGGTTCGGTAATGGGAATGCTTGTTAAAGATGCACAAAATTGGTTTTCCTTTCTTTTGCTTGTTGATATATGTAACAAAGATTGTCAGTTTTCTCATGTTCGAGCCAATGGTAGTCGAGGGGGTTTAGCATCTTAGGGAAAGGTTATCAAACATGAAATTGTGGGAATTAGATACAACACGATTGGAACTAATTTGGGATAATTGGATGGTGAAGTAATGTCGATTTAATCTACAAATGTAATCTCATCTGCAATATTACAACATTCAGCTACATTGCACCTTACACTTTTGCGAAATTTGAAAACCTTGAAAATTCAATTATCCCAAATTAGTTCAAATCGTGTTATACTAGAACCTGAACCAGAATATTACCAATGTAACACACCAACAAGAAAGATGTCCTTGGTAAACTTAAATATCTAAAACGAAATTATCGGACAAATATGCAATACATTGTGTTTGAAATCTTACACGTGTTTCAATATAAGTTAAATAAACATAAACATATGTAACGGTTGTTATGTTATATTTTTACTTTCGCTCACGAGCTCACTGTCTGAATACAATTTCTCCATTTCCTCTCAACTGTTACCAGATTCGAAACTAGCCGTATTTACAAGACCTGAAACTCCTATAAAACGACGGCAATCGAGGGGGTTGAGCATCTGAGGGAAAGGTTATCAAACTTGCAAAAATCATCTTTGAACAACTTGGGCAGGCTTATAAGTTACCCTTTATGTTGAAATTCTACTTAGGAAAGATTGAATGGAGTCATGGACTATGTATTCGACAAATTATACTCCTCTTAACTAGTCACTCTTACCTCTTCTATCACTTTCCTGTTTGGCCTCTTTCTCTGATATAGGTAAATGACATTGAATGTTGTTAGTTTTAAAATATCAGTCAATTAAGTTTTCAAGTTTACGAGGTAAAATCACTTATTTAGAGAAACAAAGTGTCAAACATGAAGCTATCCTTTTTTTATATTATGGTAGCTTCATAAATACAACAATGCTAATTGACGAAGTGTACAAGGAGTAAGCGTGTAATTCTTGCAACAAATGACATACTAGAATTGTAAAGCCTGGGCCACACCAATAGCCAAGTATTCCACTAATGTGAATGGTGCACTTACATCATTAAGCAAAGAAATTGGCCAAAAATGTTCTACCGAGCTAAGGATCTTGCAAATGCATTATTATAAACATACACGATTGGAACTTATTTGGGATAATGGGATGTTCATAACTTTTAATTTTTTCAAAAGCGTTAAGTGTCATATAGCTGAATGTCGCACTTTGAAAATAATTCGTAAAAATGAGAGTGTAGATTAACAAAAAAAAGCAGGCGAGCATACATTTGCAGATTAAAACTACTTTTCTTCACAATCAAATTATCCCAAACTAGTTCTAATCGTGTTAATTGTAATAGAATACCATGAACATAGATATTGCTCATACTTTATTTTAATTTCGCCATCAATTTCAAATCTTAGCACACAAGCAAAATAACAACTAGACAACATTTACATTTTGAACGCTTCTCAATAATTTACCTGATCGGAAACTAAAAAAAATGGCAATCGAGTTGGGATCTAACTACAAGGTTAATAAACATGCAAACATGCTAAAATTATCAATCACTCAATGAATGATTTATTTATAAAGCAATAGAAAGTCAAAGAAGCAATATTCAAAATGTAAATGCTGATTGATTAAACTCAATGTTACCCCTTTAGAAAGACTTAATAGACCATTGATCTTTGATGAAAATTATTCCCCTTTAAAGGATGCTCTTACCTCTTTGCTTACGTTCCTCTTTTTCTGTCATAGAGTACACAATCAATTTTGATTGAAGTTAGTTTCGAGAACCATAATTAATTACTTGTCAATCTTAATCTCTCTTAATCTCAATTTAGCAGTTACATCACTCATTGGGTGAAACAACATCATGGACACAAAATTTATCGAAGTTTGTACACTTTTTAGGCAGTAAGGTTGCAAACATTATAATAGATGTTAAACTACAAGAAGGTTCGGTTTTAGAAGAAAGCATAGGTAAATAAATATGTTAAAACGTTAAACCATTGCAGTGTTGAAGAGCTTTGCAATGAAAAGGCACATTTGCAAAAATGCAAATTCTAAACTTGGCTAGAAAGAAGGCAAAGTAACTTAAAATTATGCGTGAAAAGTATGCAAATTTCTTGACTGGTAAGGATTACACAAAATCACGAAATGAAAACATCAGCAACTGAGAATTGTCAAAAATCATGCACTGATGTTCACTGCTGATGATTATATTTCTGCATAAATTCTTTGTGGTGAAAATGATTTTTTTGAAGAAAGTTGGCAAGTCATATTGTATTGTATTGTATTACATTATAATGTATTGTTTTGTATTGTATTGTGTTGTATTGAATTGTATTGTACTGTATTGTATTGTTTTGTATTGTATTGTATTTTATTGTATCGCTAATGTCGTATTATGTAGACTGACGTCGTTCATTTACACGTTTACTTGCAATAACAATCGAAAATGTCGTTTTTTTCCAAGCCAAAGAGAAATTGTACTTTCTTACCCTTTTCTTCCCGTTCAGCTGGAAATCAAATGTGGAAGTAAAATGAAAATTAATTTGTGATAATGGTCCATCACAATTGCCGACTATTACTCTATATAATTCATATATACCGCTAAATGTCCCTACTGGTAAACAATCTGCTTAAATACAGTCTGCGTATCGTGCTTTGAATTATCTCTGTCGAACATGCATGTGTTTGAAAGCAAGAAATGAGTCTAATTTGTATGACTTTGCCTTGGTGTATTTATTGATTGAAATCCACGTATCACTATTCTCAAAAGATTTGCGACACCGATCTTCATTATTCCTGTTAGCTTGACCTAAATTAATGACTTCAGCAACAGCCCATTACAAATAACAAATGGTTTGTTCCTTAGAATCGACTTGTCAATAGATACCTAGAACAACATATTGAAGGTTTACTGGAATCGACCCTTGGACATGTTTAATTCGCGTAAATGAAATACAGCATTCCAAAAAAAAACATATTGGTCACACACACAAACACACACACACACACACACACACACACACAAACACATTATAATTTAGAGACATAATTTTTACAGCGCACTTTGAAAAATATCATTATTCCACTAGGATTGCCAACATTGTAAAAACATTACATTTTCGACCATATACTTTATATCCAAAAGGCCAATTTAGTTATTTGAAAGCTAATGTTATCTCTGAACGAACGATTTTAGAGGAACAGTGCTTCGCATATGCACTTTTCATAAATCCAATATTGCTGCAAATGACATTTTATTCAAATAAGCTTTTAAAATGTTTCTAAAGTTTCAATATGTGTGAAAATATCTTCAATATTTATTTTTACGAAAACATATTCATACTTTGCGTAAATCTAATATTCCTGCTGTAATAGTTTTCTTTTATAGTTTTCAGCTCTACGAATCTACTAAAAGAATATCATTTTAAAAATGTTATGGAAAATATGCTACTAATGTATGTATAATAATGAAACATTTAGCAGGAAAGCTTATTTTAATAGATTTTTGTGAACGCGAATGTGCTCAAGCACTTAATATATGTTGTGATATTTGTAGAACGCTTGAAAGTTGATTTTAAAGACTTAAAAGCCCTAAGAGGTCAGTATACACCTGATGACATTCATTGACTACATTCCGGTACGTCTCTTAGTTCTTGAATATGTAGCAACTTATCACTCCTTCTGACAGTTGTTTTGCAAACGTTGCAATCTTAACATTGAATGTTAAGTAGGGACATTAATAGGCGATCATTATGAGTAAAATATTGTACGTTATGAGCTTAACGTTTTCCTGTGTGCAAGGCTACTTTCTGAATCACTAGAAGGGTAATATTTTATCTGGTTTTCTGTGATCCAAGTTGAGATAGCACAAATATGCTACTCAATCAGGAGGGAACTATTTCAATATGCCCATCAGCAGGGAAAATCTCTAACCTCCGAGATTTTAGCAGACTCATCGAACAAAGCTACGGGAAATGAGACATCCAGGACGTCTTGAATCAAAACTAGACGTTTAAGAGGATTTGACGCAGACTATAGGAAAAGTCGACTATTGTCACACTACACATGAGTTATTGCAATGGAAATCGAGCAGCCTGATAAAACTGAGGACGTTATCACGTTAACCAGAGGTGAACAGAGCAGATGACAAAGCAAGGTCACCAGTCAGACAGCAGAACATCATATCACATTAGAATCTAGAACACCGTATGTGGCTGCCTTGGGCGACAGTGAATATGATATGACATAAATAGCTCTTTGTTTGACTGGGGAAAGGGGCAGGATGAGCAGACAACAATAGAAAGGGAAGAAATAAAAAATCAACGTCCCGACTACTGCTCCCCTGGCAACAGTTTTTCGGGCACAAGCACCCTAACGTGAGCCCATTATTAAATCCTTGAAAGCGGCTAGGAAATGAGAGCGAGTATTGCATGGCTTCTCCATACTGAGCAGAAAGTGGTTTTCAGAGACAGAACAGAAGAGAAGGCTCTCTCAAGGCAGAAATCATTATATAACCAGGATACAACAAAGAAAGTGGTGACTTTCTGAGTCTACCGAATCCTAGGAGGGGTCAATAAATGGGAGACCCTTAAATGATCTATATGAAAACAAAAGAGCCTTGTTGAAGCTATAGAGGGGCAATATTCCTTGTGGATATGCAAATAGTTACATGTTTACCTTTACATGACTGAATGTCCGTCTTAATTCAGTGATGGAACAAAAATAGCCCAGGTTAGGGCAAAGGCAGTCAGTAAAGAAGACTTCACCTGTCTGGCAAAAGAAAAAAAACGACAACATAGAATTATACAGAATCCTGGAAGAGGAGCCAGACTTGAAAAGCCAGCTCTGGTGCCTGAAAAATATGAAAGCCGCAGTACTTAACGTGGCTAATGTTGTCCCTTTATCCATTCTGCAACGGTAAATAGATTTGGCCCTGTAGAAAAGGGTCATTTCCCGGCAGCTTTCCTTAGAGGCTATGACCAGAACTTGGTTCCCCATGTTATTGCTTACCTAAGTAGATGCAGTATGATAGATTAGTGGCCATGTTGGAAGCAGGCTTAGTTTCTTTTGGCAAAGCCAAACTGAAAAGAAGAAAAAAAGGATGAAAGATGAAACACGGGAAGATCTAGGAGAAACCATCCTAGATTAGACTGAACAAGTGTACCCATAATTGATCCAATAGCCATTGACGAATTGGTAAGACACTATTTTTCCGGTGTAATCCATGATACAGAAATCTGTGCAGACATATTTAGACTGTGGCCAAGGACAACCAATGCTGCAAGTAGAATTGCTATTCATACTGAGTCATCACTGCATTCTGAAGCTGGATGAATAAAAAGATGCCAACATATCAGGTACGTTGGCAAGGATGATGATCTGTACATGATGCACAAGAGGTTGCAGATACCTATCACCACCACAGCAGCCTGCAAATCCAGTCAGAACTCACTGAACACAGGACAGTTGTCAATGTAATCAAGGAGGAGATGGAAAGAGATGAAGCTAAAAAACAGATGAGGAAAGGACCTATAAAGTGTTTTGGGCATGCGGCAAACTTCCTGATCAAAGATGGTCCGAAAAAAACATGAAATGTGGCTTGCTGTAAGGGAAATCATTGGGAATACTTGGAATGATTTCTTTTTGGCCGCACCTGCTGAAATCAAAACACGCAGTCTAACCAGGGATTATGATGAATGCAGTGTACCACTAACTTCCCGTACAGGTAAACACCAATTTGCTCAGTTGTGATAGTAGAGCTCATGGCTGTTAAAGCAGGATATGAGATGGTCATAGCTGGATATCTAACCCGACCTACTGATGTTAACCCCATGCCCTTGGTTGAACCGACCAGGCACTATCCACTGCAAGTAGAAGGTGTAATGGTAGGACGTCTACTCGTTGATATCACAGATACACATCTTAACCAAATTGACAATTTACTGTGACCGTATCGCACCCAATAAGTTAAAAGAGTGAAACAGAATATAAACCAACCAACCATTGCAATATGAAACTGATGACAGACTTTCATGCCTCTGAGGGTAGAGTTTTAGTTGCTTATAATGGATAGTGAATACAGTGTCTTCATTCGGGGTTCGAACCCACAACATACGGCACCCAGTCGCCCAGCGAAGAAGCAACAGACAGAACCACTCGGCCAAATCCCCACTCTCAAAAAGAGTGGTTCAATCACTGAGGTAAGTTGTTATATTTTTCTGACTGCGACCTCTACACACGTTGTAAAGTTCAGAAGCACTCATGCTCGCACACTCAACTATCACACGCACACAAACTTTATATTGAAGTAATAAATACATACATCGCTTAAACTGGGCAAAAGATAACCTCTGAGACAATTCTGTCCATAAGCAGAGCTATCAACCCAGGGTAGAGAATGCGGTCTCTTCATACGGGGTTCCAACCAACAACATATGGCACCCAGTCGCCTAACAGCAAAAGACCACTAATTAATTTCTAATAGGCCACCACAGTAGCGTTGAGCTTGATTTTCTATTTTAAAACATTCAGCGGCACGAATCCTCTTATCAGGTGATAGATCAATGTCAGCTTGACTACTGATGAATTTTTCGTGTGGGCAAGTCCACGGAAATTTTGAGAGAGCGATGAAAATAGCATCCTCAGTGGTGTTTTTTACAAAATTCAGGCTTATTGTTATGATTTCAAAGGCCATTAGAACTCCTCATATTACCACTTAATGCTTGAGCTATTATTCACAACAGTCTGATTCAGGCAGAAAAATATCTTTACAAAAATTCTTGGCATTAAAGATCAAACTAAACAAGCATCAATGCAGGTATCAAAACTTCAAGGTGTGCACTATTTTTCTTCCGAACTATTTTCGCTGGTAACAACCTGGAGTGAATTAGTGGTTTTGTGCCAGCGGAGAAGCACAGACAGAACCCCTCGGTCAAATCCCCACTCTCAAAAACAGTGGTTCAATCACCGTGCTAAGTTGTTACATTTTTCTAACTGTGACCTCTCCCCGCGGTGTAGAGTTCAGAAGCACTCACGCTCGCACACTCAACTATCAAACGTACAAAAACTTTATATAGAAGCAATGAATACATACATTGCTTAAACTAGGCGAAAGATAGCCTCGGGGACAATTCTGTCCACAAGCAGATCTATCAACCCAGGGTAGAGAATACGGTGTCTTCATAACGGGTTCCAACCCACAACATACGGCACCCAGTCGTCTAGCGGAGAAGCAGGACAGAACCATAGTAAACTTAGAGTAGACCTATGACAGTAGTCTCAGTTATGACAAACACCAGTTGGCCAGAACCCTAATTCTGGTAGATGCCACCATGGTAATGACAGGAATTTCATTCGTACCCGACTTCCCACGATCAGAATTCATGCCTGAATGAGAGTGTGAATGATGGTTTTATTCCAGTCAATGTTGCTGAGCTGACAAAATGCCTAAACTTATGTTGTCATATGGGCAATATGGTCTTCATGATTGGCAAAAACTAAGAAGTCATGAGTCAATCTGAATGCGAGAACAGAGAGAGGAGACGACATTGGTGGTGCACAGAGTTAGACCGGGAAACTTGATGGATGGAAGAGCCTGTGAG
Source organism: Ptychodera flava (assembly GCF_041260155.1). Taxonomy (NCBI): domain Eukaryota; kingdom Metazoa; phylum Hemichordata; class Enteropneusta; family Ptychoderidae; genus Ptychodera; species Ptychodera flava. The sequence continues at coordinate 229,582 of NW_027248404.1, forward strand.
ACCTTGAGGAGAATCTCAAGCATGCCTTTGGCAACAGGCATTCGAGGCACACTGTTGATAATGCTCTTAATAGGGAACCATCGGACAGTGGCAAGCAGTCTAAGCAAGTTAGCAGAGCTAGCGCTGTTATACCAAAGACAACAGTAGTGAACGACGGCAGAGGTATTGAGACTGACATGAGCATCAACGTTATATGAGACACACTAGCAGTAAGAAAGTGAGCACAGGGAAACCCTAGGAGAAGCTTAAAGACCTGAGTGTGAGAGCGAGTCTGACATACTTTGCTCGACAACTTGTTGCGCAGAACGTCATCTCAGGACAAGGCAGAGTTTTTAGTGTGGAGCGAAGACAAGAGTATTAACTACTCTCCATGGAGACACTTGAGAGGCCTCGATCAGAGGATCTGTAAAGGCAAACAGAGAAAACTGAGACGCCTCAGTTGCAGGTAGTAGATTCACTTCCCCACAGGAGACTATATTTAAAATGACATGTGTGACATCTAAAGTGCATGTGTTAAAGACACACTACGGCCCAAAAGTATGCCTCAGTGTACGGTATTCCGCGAAGCATAATTTCTATCAAACAGCGATCTCAGCCGGTCGCTATTGACAATGGCGAACATTGTATCAATTTATTTTTAATAGATTATCGATCGAAAATCTGTTTGGGCGCCGCTTGTGCCGCGAGCTCGTGTGTTGAGGTTACGTCATAAACATTTCCACAATAACCCATATATTGACTTATACACTTTAACATCAAGGTAGCCGTTGGTTTCCTGTACTGGAATTAAATCGACGACAATTTTTTCAGTTTTTGTGATACTTTTACGTACGTTTCAGCACATTTTGGCGCACCTCGGCGAAGTTTGGCGCCATTGTGAACAGGGAACTACACGCGAGTGAGCGAGACAACAATGTATCAATTTCGGACAAAAGGATATCGATCGATAACGTTCACTGCACGACTACAGTGGAGACTCTACGCCCGTTCGCCTCTGTTCTGTGTTATTTTTGCACTTTACTGGAATTTTCATAGTTTATATTCGCCAAAATTGGTATAAATTACAACAACCTGACGGGTATTTGGTCTGTACAATTTAAGAGACGCTAACCGATTAAAATGGGTTAATATTAGACCCTGATTCTGCATATGCAAAGGCCGTAAGATGGCCATTTTATTGAGGGCAAGAGCAAAAATTCTGCGATCGGAAAAATAAACTGCAACTAAAACAAGTTTCGTCGAGAAATTCAAAAAACTAAAACGACAGCAATTTTGTATATATATCAAGGAAACACCGTGCCACTTTTCACTATAATTGGTTCAGAATGAGAAATTTGAACGAGCGATAGTTGTACGGTCTGTTCAGTACATTAAACGCCATTGTTTTCTGTGGGAATTCGAGCAGATTAGACACATCGTAAAATGAAAAATACATCTGGAAAAAACCGTTGGTTTAACTTTTTCATTTCGCTGTTATTTTTTATAATATTTGGTATGACACATATCATGAAGGGTAACTAAAACTCTATGGTTTTATGTTTTTTAGTTTCCCTCTTATTTTTATGAAATGACGAGTTGAAGATCGTTTTGCTGTTGACTTTGACTGTGTTTTTACTTGATTTTGCATATGTCTCTTATCGCTTACGTATTTTTGGAATTCCCTTGTAAAATTCTTCCCAAAATATTATAATTGTAAGGGCAGCATATACGGGAAATAGGACCTGTTGCTCTTTCATTAATATTTAGATGTGCAGCAAGGAAATACGGCGAAATTTTCAACATGACGCGGGAGGTGAAATTGACTCTCTGAACGCGCACTCCATGTATGTGTGGCGAAAATTCGGGACGCTATTACCGTACAAAATGGGGCGCCTTTGGGCCGTAGTGACAGAATGCTACTCGCTATTAGCGAGTAGCATTCTGTCTTTGACACATGCACTTTAGAGGTCAGCAGACATATCTGATGACTTTTCTGGATTGAATTCCAGTACATCCCTTTGTTCAAGCATATATCTGTATTTATCACTCCTCCTGACAGTTGTTTTGCCAACATGGTAGTACTTATATGGGAGATTTATTAAGTAAGGACATTATTATACAGATTAGGCAATCATAATGTGCTTTAAATATGTATGTTATTGGCTTAAGATTTTGTCCATGCAAAAAACTAGTGTCTGATTGATCAGAAGAGTCATATTTAAGTCCTTAATTTCTTCGTGATTCTAGTTCAGTTCGCAAGCAGATGCTACTCAACCATGAGGGGTGGATGCCATCTTGCCCAGCAGCAGAGAAAATCTCAAAACTCTCGACTTAGATACTTGTAGCAGACTCATAGAACGAAGTCGCTTGAAGTGAAACATCTCAGCTTCAGGACTGGCAGTAATTCAAGACAGCTACTGTCTAAAGCCTACTTACCAGCAAGGAGTGGTGTGTACCTAGTAGGACAGTGTGTGTAATTTGTGCCATTTAGTTCTGCTGCTCTGATTGGCTACACATGTGAGCTGTTGTTTGCTCCCTTGGAAGTTGTGTGGTATCATATTAGTTCCAGTGACCAGGGGTAATAATAATTGTAAAGCGCCTTGATCACAAGTACTTTTGGATATGTGCGCTATATAAGAACCAATTATCATTATCATTATTAGTATCTACTGCCTGGTGTGCCATCTAAGTCTTTAACTGAGTCCAGTTAAAGACTTATAAGTGCCTGGCTATTTGCTGCTTCCACTCTCTGAGTAGGCTTAGACTCTGGTGTTGCTGCTGTAATTCTGCAAGACTGTCTGCCCAGAAAGACGTAGTTCCACTGCTCGATTGCTGTACCAACCTTGAAGTGGGCAATACTTGTAATTCCAGACATGTTCTAGACGCATCTAGGTTTAGCTCTTAACAGGTATACCTGTTAACAGTAAGATGTCGCTGTATTCTATTGATACTGTATTTAACCTTTAAAGAATCTAAGCAGAATGGCACAGAGCTATAATACACAACCCCCGATGTTTTATTTGCCTGGGTTGAGCAGTTAACCCCAGCAGGCACAGGACCACAATTTCACTTCAGGGTTGGTTACCCACGAAGATAGATCGAAAGAAAAATAGTGCAGAACTTGAAGTTTTGAAACCTGCGTGGATGCTTCTTTAGTTTGAAATTTAATGTTTAGTATTTTTGTAAAGATAATTTTCTGCCTGAATCAAAATGCAGACTGTTGTGAATAATGACTAAAGGATTAGTGGTAATATGAGGAGTTCTAGGGCCAATATAAATCATAAAAATAAGCCTGAATCGTGTCAAAAACACAGCTGAAGGCGCTATTTTCATCGCTCTCTCAAATTTTCCGTCGACTTGCCCACACACAAAAAAAATATCAGTAGTCAAGCTGACATTGACCTAACACCTGTAAGAGGATTCGTGCTGCTGCATGTTTTAAAATAGGAAAATTTGGCTCAACGCTACTGTGGTGGCCTATGGGAAATTAATTAGTGGTCTTGTGCCAGCAGAACTTCACCAACAGGTATCATTAAGTCCGAAACCCTTACAGGCCCTCAGCAGTTTACTATTATTCAGGCCCCTACCACTCTTCCTGGTAAGATACACATACTATGTAAAGCACTATACAGACTCGATTCATCACACTTAAGCCAGAAAGAAAAGTGTCACACTAGAAAGGTGTTTATCATTAAGGTACTTTGAGCACAGAGAATGCGATTTGTTGAGGACGCTATTTTCATCACTAACACTAAATTGCCTTGGACGGGCCCACACTAAAAGTTCATCAGTAGTCCAGCTGAATTTGACCTAAGACCTATAAAGAGGATTCGTACTGCTGACTGTTTTCAAATAGAAAAAAATGAGATCAACGCTACTATGTTTGGCTAAGGGAAATTAATTAGTGGTATCGTTCCTTATTGACAGTCCCAAGGAAACATCACACTAAGACATCTTTCAATACATATGATGTCCTATGTTGTATGGTGTGTTTTTTATGTCATACGCTTTGTACAAAGGTGATGCATATTGCTGCCACAAGGCCTATGAGTGTCAGTCCTTAGGCAGGTAAGGCAATGGAAATGACAGGGTAAGATTTGTTGTATTTTAGCATGCGTGTTAGATTCGGCTATTCTTTCATTGGTGTTGAAGTTAGGCAAATTTATCAATTTTAGTTTCACTCTATCCAAACAAGACCAATAATGCACTTCTGGGTTCCTTACCAATGATGATAGCTCGGGTGAAAAATAACGCAGCCCTTAAAGTTTTGATACCTGCAAAGATAATTGCCTGTTTGAATTAAAATGCAGACTGATGTGAATGACGGCTATAGTATTTGTACTAATATACGAAGTTATAAGGGCCATTGAAATCATAATTATGGGCCTGAATGTTGGCATAAACACCATTGAGGACGCTATTTTCATCACCTACTTGTAATTCCGTGCACTTCAAGTTCCCACATGACAAATTCATTAGTAGTCCTGGTGACATTGACCTGTCAACTATCAAGACGATTTGTGCCTCTGAATGTTTTAAAATTGGAAAAATCGAGCTCAACACCACTGTGGCAGTCTAGGGGAAAATAATCGCAATCATACCTATCCATAATCCGATAACACAAGGTCATAATTCGTAATACGAGAGTTGTAAACAAAGGCAAAAAACAGCACAAAACAGACAGTAAACAACCAGTACAAAATCAAAGTAAAAATCATGAAAGAAGGATATATGGACCTCTGGCCTAAAGACAAAGAAGTGATGTCAGCTTTTTCAAAAATAGTAAGCGCATCCTGCCCCACATGCAGCACCCCATATATATATATCTGTATGTCCGATAGTCAGTGGTCACTAACTAAGGCCCAATGTCACTGATGCCATTTCCGATCATTTGTCGAAGAAATATATGAATTAATTGTGGTTTTGTGCTTTTTCACCCGGATTTTCGCGGCCATATTGTCTACCTCTTCCTCAAAGCAGAAATGCCCAATTGATCCCGATGACCTAAATTTTTAGAGTTTTGAGAATTTTGGAGGGGTTCTGATCTAGGGAGCCTCGTCAACAATTTAAATATCGAAATGTCAGCCTGCAATTATTACAGCTGTACAATCGTGAGCAAGATTCGATAAGGTAATCTGTATCATTCAAAACCCCATAAAAATCCGCCTCTGTGAATTTTGGCTGCTAAACACTTTCACTTATATAAGTTCTCATCACTATAAGTACTCTGCAAGTTTTTGAGCATGCAAATGGTGTGACGATGATAATCAAATCGGGATTAGGAAAAGACTCCGGGCTAATGGTCTAACAAAAACTACTGGAAATAAATGCATCGTTGAAAAGGGACACATTAGGGACGAATCGCTCTCAGAACAGAGGCTTGTCGGAATATTTATGTTTCTGAACCGCCTGTGATTTTTGCTGCTATCACCTTCCTTCCCAAAAAGTTAACGTATTATTTTATCATTTGAATGACACCACATTAATATTTAAAAAAAAAAACATTATTAAAATTGCGTGTTCAAGTAAAATTTGAACGGTTCATTTTTGCGCGGTCATGTTTCAAGGCAGTAACGCAACTAGTGCCCACGCATCACAAGATCGGAAACGATCCATTAGTTTAAATGCGTACTATGGATCCAAAAAAAGGTGTAAAAGTGTTTTGGAAAGAAATTGATCGACTTTTGTACAACTTAAAGCAACATCATGTTAGTTTGCTTAATTTCCTGTGAATGCTGAGTTTTGAGACATTTTGTTAGGAGATGTTTACATTCTGCTGGTACTATTGTAATAAGTTTCGTAAGTGACAACATTCATCGATAACAAGCAAACTACCGGCATGAGGTATTATAAAATATCCTTTTGACAAAATATAACCTAGTCAAATAAACTTTGATTATGGACTTATGTGGTAGTAGTTGATTCACTTTTATAGGCTACCGCGACAGCAATTTGTTGTAGCATTGAAAACATATTTAGCGATTTTGCCACTAAATTGTATGGTAAAGAAATAAATCACAGTAGCAGTAAATGAAGTCCGTTACTTTCTTACCATGCCGAAGTACCCATGGATTTTCCAGAAATAATCAACCACATGGATGTTTCGTAGCGTTATCAGATTGTTAATAGTTTTATACCGTGATTTTATGCCATGAAAATGACAGCATATAAAAATACGACTCGAAGCCACGGCTTCTATTAAGTTCACGACCAGTTGAGTTGTAACTACATAAAAGTGTGCATAATATCTGTAGTTTTGCTTGATTAGGGACATTTCATTTAGAGTCGACGGATGAGCCGTTTTAGTCTTGCCATTGTCTCTCCTTGCAAGGAGAAGGGTACTTAAAACTATAATGTAAATATTTCAACCCCTTGGCAAACTAGCAGATTGAATTAGCAAAGATTGTATGTCTTGAGGAACGTATTTTTAACTTTATGAATGTAACATGAGACACCATATTTGTATGGCATTTTTCACAATTTGTATCAGGTGATACGATACTGAGGCATTACATGTTTACAAGTCTTTAATATTTACAGGTTTAAAATTAGGGACATTAACATTAGTTTAAGCTTACACTGAACAGGTCTTACGATTGACAAAGGTATCTTTGGTAAACCTTCTTGATGATGGTAAAAAAATCGTCACATATAACTGCCGAAAGTACAACAAACACAACAAACTAAAAAAACAAAGAGACAAAAACATGGTAGAATGACCATTATAACCAAAGCTATTATGACCATTATAACCAAAGCTATTATACACAAAAAATTAAAACTTAGCACTGTTGCTAGCAGTGACAGATTCAAAATAAAATAACTTATCAAAAGGCAAATTCAGTTATTGAAATTGGCATGCCTAGCAACGGCTTACAATGCTTTCAAACATATAATCTCCCTAAAGTATCTATTCGATACAAAGCAGTAAAATCCTCGAAACGTAACGTCAAAGGAAGACAGTGTTATGCAGTCACTGCAATACTGTTTAGAGACTGTGTACTGTTTAGACAATAAGATTGCTTGTATGTCTCGCAAAGGTAATCTGGTTCAGTAAATAAAGTAGTCAATTGTAGTATATACGTACAGTATACAGCCAAGATATTATTAATGTATATAGTACTTTCTCTTACTGTTAATATCATATCTCCAAATTAAAATATTTCGATGTGCAGGAAGTAAATTTTGCCTATAAAAATCTAAAGCAGGTTATTAAATAATAGAGATACGGCAAAGAACAGTATTTTTTAACAGTTTGCTTTCAAATATACTGGATTTTTGCTTACTACTATTATTATTAAATTGTATGTGTAAAGAATTTACCTCCAAAGCGTATCTCACTGTCACGAAATAAATATACACCAATGATTGCAACTTAAATGACATTTAGTAAATTGTCAAAATCGTTTATTTTCTAGGAATTTTAGGCAGCCATATTCGATTTATGTAAATTGACAAATGCCTACGTTAAACATTGAAATGATAGTTTTTGCCAAAGCAATAAATACATATTTTAAAATTGCTTTAAAATCCTATTGAATACGTGGTATATTGTTGGAAATGCTATTTCATCAGAATGCTTGCAACCATGTTGTATTCATACAAATTGTGTAAATGTCCCGTGTAAAACAATGTATCTCAAAAGCGTTTTCCATACAAAACATACATTTTACTGAAATAGCTTGCTAAACATGTGACATAAGGCGAAACATGATATTTCATGGAAATGCTGGCAGCTTTGTTAGGTTTATGCAAATAATCTAAGTGTCCATGTAATATATTGTATTTAAAATCGATTGTTTGAACAATAATTTTATACATGGTGAAAGCTTATTCTGTCAAGCGCTGGCAGCCATATTAGATTTATTTAAATTTGACATATTTTCCGATGGTGGATTAGGGTAAACCTTAAATGTGTTGTTGTGGCTTCCTTTCCTTTCTTCCATCGTACGAAACGATTAGTACATATAAAAAAATCAAGGATCATATTCATATATGTTTCATTTTGACGTGTCTGATAAATCTAATATGCCCCGCCCTAATATAAAAATCTTAAAATCACCATCGAAGGCCATGCAGAGGCTATTATAGAACTTCCTATACAGTGCCTCATAAAGTGCCTCGATCTGAAATAATATATAGTGTTCACTATTCATAGTATTCACAATAATAGTATATGCTTTTACAAGCTCGGTTTGCTTGCTGGCATAATTCGCTTGGTAAATATATCTTAAAGAGGCACTCCCACTTAGTTATATTTTTAAAACACATTTTTTTCAATGCCAACGGTCGACATTTGACGTGGCGACTCCGCGCGGATCGCGAGATATCGAAAAAAACATGTCATTTCCCGAGCGTATTTTTTACATCCCGAAGTTTTACGATCGTTTCTGGTTATGACCCGAAATCCCCCGAAAATGTGTTGTTGTGCTGATTGACGATATTCTAAGGAGTCCAAAAACGTTCGAATGAAACAATTAATTTACCTCCTACTGCGATAACTTTATGTACATTACGATCAATGCCCTTACCCCAGGTAATTCTTTTTTTAAACTTCTCCTTAGTTTTTGCCGTTTTCATTATTCTCAATCAGTTGTATTAGATTTTAAACAATACCATATAGAAAGCAGTTTTTTACGTGTAAAATATTAGTTGCCTCTGATGACTACATTTTCTATCTATCTATCTATCTAGAAAATTTGTATGGCGCCCAAAATCCAAAGAACGACATTTTGTCGTCTGCACACAGTTACGCATGGTTCGATACATAGCGGCCGCCGCGCATACCACACGGCTGCCACTATGTATCAACCGCACGTATCTGTGCTAGTCATCTATGCGAATTCTGGTGGAATCAGCAAACTTTTTATTTCGTGTTTTTGCCGAGTCATGACCGATCATCGACGCGAGTGGTACTGCTGTGGCATACAGCAGCGTCAGCGTAGACTCGTACTCCATAGCTTAGTTGGCAATGGCCCCAGTGCCGAACGTTCTGTTTTCGGAAGCTGAATTTAGGGGGCCACCGAAATTCAACCTTTAACCTTTTCGAGGACATGTTTTTATCGATATCTCGCGATCAGCGCAGTCGCCATGTCAAATATCGACCGTTAGCATTAAAAAAATGTGTTTTAAAAATGTTACCAAGTGGGAGTGCCTCTTTAATATAGTGACGAAGGTCTTAATCTTTCAGAGTTGGCTATTCATGTAAATACTGACAGATATGGTATTTCCTAACGGGTACAACCACAGTAACTCCAATTTTACGTGCTTCTGTAACACTTACCCATCTTGTCAATCTCTGTTAAAATACAAAACAAACAAAAAAGTTACTTTGAAATCGCACTATTTCCACGTTGCAATCAACCAAATATTCATTAGGTTTCATGCGATGCGCGGATCCAATGTCCAAGTGCATCTTTTGCCTTTGCGACATTTTTGTGAAAACCGTATTAATATACATCTTACATTCCTGACTTAGGCATCAAATTGTCAGAATAGTGGCTTGTTTCGTGCCATTTCAACAATTTTTCCTACAATTTTATAGCGCCAGTATGGAACGCTATGTCAGACGCGCTTCAGGTAATTCTGGAGTCAGTGCATTGCAAATGTACGTACACAACGCACGAGAAACATGCTCTGGCACTTGTTGAATACGTTTCTTGAAACCATTCAACAGTTTACGCACATACACAGCCGCAGGGGATGGGGCGCCTGGAAACCGTTCGTGTTACGGAACGGGTGTTCTGTATTGCATTTTTAGCGCAGGCAAAAGTCTATTGTTTTTGATATATAATAATATAACGTATTATTCTAGTGCTAAGTTTGAAAAAGATTGTCTCAGGCATTTCTGAGATATCTGCATGAACGGTGATTGGCTATTCTGGAGACCCTGTGCATGGACATAACATTTATCATATTTAATCGGCCGTTCTCAACCCCTATGCATGGACATCAAAACAGCAAACAAAATGACCACTACCCAGCTATATTGGATAGGATCACCAAACAAATTGACGTGCTTATGTAAGACATAAGAATTAATGTATGTAAAAGATTGATTGGAATAGCTCGAAGTATCTCTGAGAAATTTGCATGAAAAGCGGCAGAAAAATCAAATACAGTAAACAAAATGGCCGCCCTACGATCATTTTGTATCGTATCGCCACACAAATCAACGTGCGTATGTTTGACATATGGCGTAAACCTTGTATCAAGTTTGAATGAAAGCTCTGCAGTCATCTCAGAGGTATCTGCGTGAACGGACGGACGGACGTAGGCAAGCACATGCACACACGGACGCTATCTCACCTTTAAGTCCCCCGGACGTTGTTCGTTGGGATTGATTAGCAGTAGTGGGTGACTTATAATAGCATTGACTTTAATTTAGGACGGAAGATACATTGCTGTCCCGAGTTTCTTTGCGAGGAAATCCATACAAATCATAAACGAAATGGTTTCGTAAGACAGTAAGTATAAAATTACTGATAAGCGTGCGATAAGAATACTACTGTTAAAGCTGTTGTTCCCAAATCAACATCAAGATTGAAAAATATTGTTAAGAAAATGGGCCCTTACCCTTTTGTAGCAGAGATTCTCTTTCTGTGAAGAAAATAAAGAGTATATATTGAGACTATATAATTTTCACTAATATGCAAAGTTTTCACTTTGAAACCTTTGCTCACCTGGGTTAACGGAATTTATACAAATAACAAAAGTATAAGGGTGCGAGAATTCTAAACGTATTGTTTGACTATCTTACTTGTAGATATATGAGATAGATAGATAGATAGATAGATAGATAGATAGATAGATAGATAGATAGATAGATAGATAGATAGATAGATAACTTTTGCTGATATTGGCAAGTTCCGTCCAAATTTGCTTAAAATCTGCCATAGGCATATTTACTCTTACATGTTTTTAGTTGTTGATGCATAGAGATATAGGGGCTTTTTGAGTACGCTCTTTAATGTTACCATTCTCTGCATTTTCCAAGTTACTCCTATTAGTTTGTCCTTAATGCTGGCGAAAACCTTCGATGCAAATGATCCTACACACGCATAATAAATGGCAAGTCTTTGTAGTCAGCTAAACAAGGTCGTTTATTGACCTTACAACAAATTTGACTACAATCCTGTTGTACATTGTATTTGCTAAGTATGTAGACCGTACCATCAGACCTTTGTGTGTGTGTGTGTGTGTGTGTGTGTGTGTGTGTAGGTGTGTGTGTATGTGTGTGTGTGTGTGTGTTTGTTTTGGTCAGTGACTGTGGTCGGGTCATCTTTTCTTGTTTCTTGAAGAACTTTTGAGATTTTCTACTTTACCTTTTAGTTCTTGTTTATATTGACCTGTTAAATAAATATCATGGTATAACGGACTATTAGATGAGTGGTGGAATAAAGGTCAGTGCAAAATGCCACAGTAGAATGTTCCACGAAGCGAACTACAGTATCTACAGGAATCAGTTGCAAAATTTTCATATGCACCCGCTAGAAACAAGGAAAGGTTAATAATCATATTTGAAAATCATGCATAAGTGCAAATACATACCTTGAACATCCTCTAATTGTTTTGCGCTATCTTCTCCTAGAGAACAAAGGTAGATTAATTGTGTTTACGTAGTAAGAATGCGAGGTGAGAGAAAGGGACTTTGAAGAAACTTCCTTTTCTTTTTGTCAGCTTAAAGATGACAGTTTCAGATTTCTGGATATAAAGTGTAAACATGAAATGCGTTATAGTGAGTAATATTTCATGTAGACCGTCTTTGTCTTTCTGTTATCCAATATCAGCTTGAACATAATAATATTATTATTCTTTGTACGAGACTGTTCTTTTATGTAATATACTTACCCATTTGTTTTATTGTCGCGACATGTTCTGTTAAAAGTGCAAAGGGAATTTAGGTAATACAACAAAGAATTTGGAAATGATATTTAACGAGACGACCGAATTATCATTATAGAATTGTTCGTTGTGTATATAATGACTCTGTAACATTAGAACAATCTGCTGATTGCGTCAATATGTTTTTTTATAGCAACATATTGGATTTCGAAAACGTCTACATCAGATTGTTAAACATTTTCAACTTGTCAAATGCGGTAGAAAAACTACGTCTTTACTATATGTGTGATGAGGATGGCATGATATTCCTTAGTGTAAGGTTATTGCCTTGTATTATCTTGAAATTTGCATGTAGGAAATTAACACGCCTTGACGCTGACAAAGAAAATTTCGTTGAAAAAATCATAAGGGCCTTTAAATTAAGGAGCAATAAACTTTTAACATAACTTGTTACTACATTGCACTTTGCAAATGTTTTTGCTATCTCTGTGTAAACATTTTCTTTGAGCATACATAAAGTAATGAAAATATGACGATGCTCTTGAGTGTTTCTTGAGCAAATAAATACCTACCGTAATGGTTTACTGCAATAAGCGATCGGCATCAATAGATATTGAAGTTAAGTGTGCTTTTCAAAATAGTGGCAACAGGGTCTAATGATTATCCAACAAAAATACTTCCTCAAAACAATCCAAAGTAACGTAAAACCCCATCATCAGACTTCCCACAGATTGAACTATGAAAACATCGAAGCACATGTCATAATCAAAAGGAAGATTTACTTACTGTCATATTGTTTTCTTGTACTGTCTGCAATGAAAGTAAAAAGAGGAAAATGTTCATCTGCCGTGAGGTGATGATCTTCTAAAACACGATTTGAACTAATTTAGGATAATTGGATACTGAACTAATGTCTGTTCAATCTGCAGATATAAGCTTATCTGCTTTTCTCTTTAAGCTATTCATTTATTTTTATGACTTATTTGTAATATTGCAACAATCAATTACAGAGCAATTAACATGTTTGAAAATTTGAAAAATATAGAGATCCGGTTCTCCGAAATTAGTCTAATCTCGTTTTTTATAACACAAGTGCACATGTACGTAAAAAGTATCTTATGCAACATCGACATGTCACATGCATACTGGGTTGAACTATTTTTGAGACAAATAGACAGACGATTTTTATACCCGAGGCGATTTTCATCCACTTTCCCTCGAGGATCTGAGCAGTTCCTTGTGTTAATTCAAATGATGTTCAAAAATAACTATTGTTCACTCCTTAACGCATTAGAAACTGCGACTTTTTAGATAATCTTTATCATTTAGTTTCAAAGCCTAATTATTTAGGTTTAAGTGGCTGTATCTGTATTCATTTCCAACAAATTTTACTTCTGGCAGGAAAGAAATTTCATTGTTTGAAATGAACAGGGAGAAAATGTCTTGCAGCAGTGGATTATTAAAATTAAGGTAGAAAGTTCTCGGTTGATATTTCTTCATAAATATTAAGCACTTAACTAAATTTTCCAAGGTTGGAAGGTTAAGCTGTTTGGACTTGTATATCAGGAGGGTAGGAGGTAACTATAAGTGGTGGGAAAAGGGTAATTAGCAGTTTGAACTGTTCTCGGAATGGGGCACACCATAGTTATTTGAAGGCAGTGAGAATTCTTATTCAGTTTGAGGCTGGCTCTTTACATATGTCGGGCGGAGGGCTGTTACGAAGAGCTCTGCTTTCTCCTAAACAGGACAGGGGCACAGTTAAAAATATGTTAAATCTGTGTATCGGCTAAAAAACGTTTTGTAAGGATTCTGAAATTGATTGCCTTGCTGCACCTGCTTTACTACATTACACTGGACAAAATACCTAATTTACAACATTTTGTACTCATATACTGATTTTGTACATGTCTTATACGGTTACATGTACGTATACTAATTAAATGGAAAACTAAAGTATACACTTGATGTGCAAAGGTCTGCATTACATATACTCATGATCTGCATAGATAAACGCTACGCATATTAACGCATCGGAATGTTCCATATACAAAAATATACGTTACGAATGCAAATAATCGTGGTCCATATACGTCAATATACGTCAATATACTTAACGTGTATCAGTGTAATTAGTGCAAAAGTTTTCCATGAAGCAAATTTACATGTTCAAAGTCCATATATTACTTGATTTTGTTTAATTGAACTTAATACTATTGTTTAGTAAAAAAGCCATAATACTCAAATAATTAAAAATTATTTTTGGTAATCATTTCTAAAATATTATATTTCATACATAAAACATTCGAAATACTGGTCCTCAGAAAAAATCTGAATTCATATTGGCCGCAGAATGGTCACGTGACATGACGTCATGTGAGGCCATCAGTGCAGTGTGCAGTGACAGGGTCGCACTAGCGCTCGCCACATTCGCAAAATGCGACAGAAAGTGCTGAGTGGCGAATAAAATGTTTTCTTGGTTCGCCACGCTCATGAAAGTGTGGCGAACTGGCCTCAAACTAAAATACCCCGGTCAAATTCACGGTGGACGATGCGATACTATCAGGTGATTAAATCAATGTGACAATACGTAAGTTTACGATACCCGACAATGGTTGCGTACTATGCGTTCTGTCCAGCTTAGGTACGCATTGCCGAACTCGCAAGCCATAAAACTTTTCGTTTACCATTTGAACCCAGTTTAGTACCATATAAGGACTAAAATAATGACATCATCCACCCTAACAGCAGAGAGATCCAGTAATTTATGCGAACTTTCCGAGAAGGAGTCAGTGGTTTACGTGAATATTTAATCAGGTCGGCTGCCCCGCTGCCATGCCGTGCACTCAACGAGAGTCGAGAGACCTTATGATAGCTTTTCTACAACTCAGACACAGGAGACGATTATATCATGTACAGCTATTGCTCTCTGAGTGATAGAAACGGTAGCTTTTACCTCTTTTTTGATAATATTCTATGGAAAAATCGAGCGATTTGCTAGCCAAGTTGATTGCGATTGAACTTAGTGTTGGATGGCAGCATGGCCATTGCATTGCTTGATGCTGAATGCTCCGGTCCCCGTGGTTTAGGTTTCTTTCAATGTGCATGATGAAGAAATTTGTAAGATTTTAGTTAAACTGAAGTGTATTCTGTTGATTTTCAAGTGACTTGCAATCGATAAGCTCATGCAAACTGTTGATATCGTGCCTTATCCAGCCTGTAGCGAGAGAGAGCAGTGACCTACTTTGTTTACAAATTTATGTGTTTTACTGTTGACATCGTGACATATTTTCCTTCGTTCGGTCGCGTCTGACGTGTGTCTCTTGCATCTCCACAAGGTGACTGGAAACCGTATTTTGTGAGTTTGAAGCCAATTGAAAACACTATGTTTTAACTTCAATAAACCGGGCATGAAACTTTTATCTCAATACTTTGTGGTTTCTTTCTATCTGAAATCTGCTTTTGGTATGCTTGTCAAAATACGAGATCCAACTTTGAAAACAGATTGACTAACACAGCATGACTGCGAGATACGATTAAATCAAGGCCGTGTCGATGTCACGAAATGCGTAAGACGGTACGACACAGTGTCTGGTAGGTATCAGTGAGTCGGAGAGCCCGCGTACCTGGTCCGGCTAGGCTTCACTATACTGTGAAGATCGGTGGAGATACACGAATCAACCTGACTCCATTACAAAAATTAGTAATCCTGCGATACAAACAAATATGGTCAAGAGAAAAAAAACTTTCACAGAACGTTTTGTTGGTCTTTCGACAAGGAATGAAGGTTCAAGGAAATTACGCGGCGCGAATATCAGGAGTTATTTCCGGAACGCGGGAAGGTCGTTTGCTGTGCCAGTACCGTTGGATAACTTTGGAGAAGCACATCAAAACTCCAGCAACGATGATTACATTCAGGTAAATGACGGACAAAACGGCCCCGGCTACTACAGCTGCAGGGAGGTGATGTTGACTAATTGTACCGGTAAACTTTCGACACAAATAGCGTGTATGCACTGTGCATACAGCAATGTAGATTTAGTTTACGTGCATGACACAGTGGACAACAGCAAGGGAAATAAATAATCGTGGTTTCATCTCGTTGTTTATTACATAAATGTCAAAAATGATTTTTTAAGCGTTTTTAAAACAATGCATGGCATACACGAGACATTTTAGTGCGATGCTGAGTTCAACGTGGTGCGTATACCGGGTGCTCTCTTCTCGTTACCCAGGCCTGTTACTCAGACTCGTATCGACATCTGATGACAGACAGAGTTATGAATTTGAGTTTCACACAGCCGCTTTCAGAATATTTCGTTTGGGCATATTTATCATAAAATCGAAGGCCTAAATGATTCTTATTACTACCTATCTGTGTTTCCCACATGTGAAGGCTCGGGTGAACCAGGGTCTGAAGGTATTTCGTCACTTGGCCCATTGATCCGCAAGTTGGGGAGATACTCGCACCTCGCTGCCTCAAAACCTATACGGCCGTGGCTCTTAATTTCCTGAACAATAGTCATGTACCGTAGGGCCCAAGACTCCTCATTATCATCTGAATCATACACTCCGAGTCCAAAAACTATCTCTTCATTCGCGCTCGCCGAGTTTAAATGTGACGCCATTGTTGCTTGTGTATGTACAGCAGGAGGCATAGATTGATTTGCACAACAATTGCCTCACGTGACATCATGGATGAGGGCGTGGTTCAAACAGAGATTTTTTTTCTCAAGCTGTGAATTTATAGCAAGATTGCATTTATTTATCAACAGAAATGAATAAGATGACACCAGCATTTGACACATGACTCCAATAAGAGTTTATAGTAAAAAAATGAAAAATATATTTTCAGAGGTAATATATGGACTTTAAACTATTTCCTGAATGACAGTAAATTATTATTATTATTATTGTACTTGGCCTCAGCCCAAGTACATTTGTTTTCATTCCGTGTGAAAAAATTCTGTAAGGTATAACCATTTCTGGCTGAGACCAGGGAGGGCAAAATGTCTTGGCTTCATCTTTCTTGGCATAATAAATGGCGTAATGATGTTAACTGAATGGAAGTGCTGCTCTCAGCCAGTCTTGAATAAGTGAGATGTGAATATTAGTGCTTCTCTATCTGAGTTTTTGCCACAAAATCTTCTGAATATAATCAAAATGTGCATCGAAATGCAACAATTAATGCACCCTCCGTTTCCTAGGCGATGCCACGACCCTTGCTACACCCACTGGACGAGCCAAAGTGGGAGGGGTAATTTCAGTTTGGTCGAACAAGAGGGCTCGAGACCAGAATTTAACATTTAAACTTGAAACATGTTTAATCGCTGACAAGATGTGGACTAGTGTTAATCAAAGTATTAAGTGTGAAAAAGAAAGGTTTTATATCCCGGACACAATGAAAAACATTACGACTGGAAACTATACCCCCAGTTGAGAATAGTAATGCCCACAGCGATGGAGAACACTTATCCTTGAGCTGAGAAAACCACACCATCATTTCGAAATAGAGCTGCAGATTCGAGAAGCTCGTTCAAAATAGCTAGGTACACCCCATAAAGGGGTGGTTTCGAGTTTTGAGGGCAAATTTCGCCTCCTTCATATAGAAATCGTACGTTTGTTTTTCCAGCAGAACACACCATTTGACACAAAATTTGCATGTAAAGGGGTCGCCAGTAAGCATGTGGTCAAATCTGGCATAAGAAACAATATGAAATGTTGGGTAAAGCCAGTCAATATAAACTGATTTGAACTTTTGTGTTTTCTAATTTATACCACTGCAGTAACATTACCTTTTTTGACAACATCACACAATGTAATACGTTTTGAAACTGAATACTCCGACGTATTCTGTGTCTCCTTTGCTAAAAAATACGGTATGCCGATTACCATGTAAGGAGATGATGACGTCAAGATAGAGTTGTAGTGCGTTTGGTCCTCGATGGTGCACGAAGTTTTGTCAAGGTAGCTTGTGTATTTATTTCCTGAATGGGAGAGATTAGGGTCGATCTAAACGAAGGCCGAAGAATGTTATGATACTCTAAGCGAGCTGAACTCTAACGCGAATGGTTGGATAATTTGAAAGGATGTCTAGAATGATCTCGTCTCATTAAGATTATTTGGCGGTCAGTATTGAATTTCAACTGCGTCACAAGTTTGCGAAATGAGTATTCCGTCGAACGGTCAACGAACGATATTTTAGAAATCTGGAGACATGGCACATCGCATTTTTATTTTAGTATTTTATATTTTACAAAAGATTTAAGAAGCAATGATTTTGTCGAAAATTCTGAAAAAAAAATTAGGAAGATTTGATCGCGAACACATTTTCACTTGGGGTCAACTAGACCTGCGTACGATGCTGTGTGTTCCGCTACAGCTAATCGCCCCGCTCACCACAGCCCTGCAAAGACCTGTACGTAGGGTCGGTGACTTCAAATCCATTTTGGGACTTGACGTAAAAAGCCAAATTACTGCCGAAATTCAGCGTTCTTGGGCCCAAGTCGCATCCCAGCCTACCTCAGCTACTCGATCGCTTCCAAAAATGACAGTCTTTTATTCACTTCTCGTAAATAACCGTCGATGTCGGCAACTCTCGCTACTTTTAGCCCTGCGTACGATGCTGTGTGTTAGCTGTAGCACATAGCATCGTACGCAGGGCTAGGGGTCAACATGGGGTCGCAGCCATGTTGCCTCAAAACTTATTTCTGTTTGCACTCAAAACTCAAAAATGTCGGATATGAACCTGAAAAATCGATGCAATTTTGTCAAACTTCGGCGAAATTTCAGCCTATAGACAAAATTTCATCTAGGTAAGGTTTTCAAGCGACGGCGGCAGACCGTACGGGGCTCTGGATATGAACCTGCCGCCGGTGTAGCTGTAATAACTGTTGCGTTGTTTTTAGTGCCCACGGACGAAGTCCTGGGGGAGTTATAGGTTTGGTCATGTCAGTCCGTCCGTCCGTCCGTTCACGCAGATATCTCAGACATGCCCTGGTCAATTTCTTTCAAACTTTGCACAAGAATAGTACCCAACCCCATACAGATGCACGTCGATTTGTTTCACAATGCGATCGAATTTGGCCGTGTTAGAGGACTTTTTAGTTTACACCTCCAAAGACTCCCATGTATAAGGCAGTTCTCCATAGACTCCCATGTATAAGGCCAAGAAAAATAAAAATTTAGTTTCTCATCGTATTCATATTGCCTAAAGGATGCATTGACACAGTTTTTTGTCCCCGCGGATAAAGTCCAGGGGGCTCATAGATTGGGTCATATCCGTCTGTGAGTCCATCAGTGAGTCCATCGGTTCACGCAGATATCTCAGACATTTTGACAAAATATCATGTGACCTTGGTGACCTTTGACCTCAAATATACATTATTGTCCATAACTCAGTAACCACAAGTGCTAAACCTTTCATATTTGGTATGATGGGACACCTTATGACGCCACATATTGTACTCCATTAATTATGCGCATATCTAATTTTGAGCGAGCCAATAGAGCTAGAGGTCTGATTTTTGGTATATAGGGATAAGTTAACAATATAATTTGTTTGACAAAACTTCACGTGACCTCAATGACCTTTGACCTCAAATATACATCTTTGTCCACAACTCAGTAACCACAAGTGCTACACCCTTCATATTTGGTATGATAGGTTACCTTATGACACCATATATTGTACCTCATTAATTATGCGCATATCTTATTTTGAGCGAGCAAATAGAGCTAGAGGTCTGATTTTTGGTATATAGGAATAACTTAGCAATACAATTATTATGACAAAATGTGACGTGACCTCAATGACCTTTGACCTCAAATATATATATTTGTCCACAACTCAGTAACCACAAGTGCTACATCCTTCATATTTGGTATGATAAGACACCTTATGACACCACATATTGTACCTCATTAATTATGCGCATATCTAATTTTGAGCGAGCCAATAGAGCTAGAGGTCTGATTTTTGGTATATGGGAATAACTTAGCAATACAATTATTTTGACAAAATGTCACGTGACCTCAATGACCTTTGACCTGAAATATATATATTTGTCCACAACTCAGTAACCACAAGTGCTACACCCTTCATATTTGGTATGATGGGACACCTTATGACACCACATATTGTACCTCATTAATTATGCGCGTATCTAATTCTGAGCAAGCCAATAGAGCTGGATGTCCGATTTTTGGTGTATAGGGATAACTATAGGGTAGAAATCTAAATATGCCCATCTAAATATTAGACATCTACCATCGAGAACAAAAGAAATTTGCTGTAATTTGAATATTTAAGGAGTTTAAGCAATTTCCACTATAAATAAAGAACCCCTGCCTAAAACTCCACAAAAGTTGCTAGACATATTTTGCCGTTGTCATGCCATTGCTTCGTTTAATAACCAGTCAATCAAATGCCTAATTGACAGGAGGAAATTCAAGACCATATTTGAATAGTAGTATATATTGTCCTCAAAATTACTCTATCACGGCCCAAGTACTCATTGCCTTCAGCAATACTGCCTTATTATTATTATTATTATTATTATTATTATTATTATTATTATTATAACAAGTTTAGGGGCTATAAGTATTATATAGAAATCTAATAACAGTTCATTGAAGCTGTGGGAATTCTGAAAAAGAGGTGTTCGAATGCAGGCCCATCGTGGCAGTCGTGGGCGCGCACAAAACAAGGCACAGCGACTGTGGAGAGTCTATGCCAGTGTATTTGCTGCAAATATACCTTCACGCATGCGCACTCGTTTGCCAGTGTAGTCTGCCAATATGAGCATGCGCAACTGAGTTTACCTGCGCGTGAATGTGTAGTCTGTACACTACGTCTCGTGCTATAATCTTGTTGTTGAGCTTTGCATGTTGACAGAAACTGGAATTACTGCTGAGAATACTTTTCAGGACATCACAAGTGAGTCCCTAAGGTAACAAGTAGGACGTTTAGGAAATTCTTTCAGAAAGTTCACGCCGCCTGTGGCCATTTTGTGGAGTATAAGCTTATACGTACCTGGAGCGACAGTACACAGTATTTCTACTGTACGTATTGCCAGATAATATGCGATGGAATTTTGCGTTTCACGTCGTTCAATCATTCTGATGGAAATGCTGGCCTTCTCCAAACTTTGAAAAAATCAGGGTGACAGACTTTGGAATGCTAACTCTTGTATAACAATGACGTAATTTAATGAGAAGACATTTGTATTCGAGCTCGGCAACATTTTTTGATTTGAGAACTCTCATCATGGTGGATTCACTGAAAAAGTGAGTATTCAACAACTTTTTCCTATGTCCATGTAGCACTTGTGCAAAAATAAGCGAGTCAACAGGCTTTTGGCTAATCAATAAATGGGTATTTCACCAAGCTGAAAGGTTGAAAGATGCGTCCGTCACTTTGGGACGAGCTAGATAAATGCAGTCAAACCCAGCTGGGCATAGAAATTTGCCATAGTATGACTTTGTTCTGGAGATGAACGGCCGTGCGGTGGAACTATGCAACAAAGTTTCCATATCTGAACTGACGTACTTGAATGACAGGCACAGGAAACGATGGCCAATAAAAACGCATTCTCTTTGCATTTGATAATAATGTATCAATCACAATGACACGGAAATCATGCCTCCTCCCAACACAAGCGCCATGGTCTATATTTAGCCCTGCTACAGTATGTCCCAGTGCTGAAAAGGCCATATTGTTGTCATGTTGTCATGGCGACTTTTAAAATTTGCATACAACTGTGAGAGTGAAACGGATTGTTTATAGGTCACAAAACTTTTGAGTCCCACTGTCGTCCATTACATCTGTTTCCTTGGGCATTAAAGGTGTGCAAGTATACACATCAAAAGACTAGAAAATTCACTTCATGGGCAGAACCTTGTAAAATAGCCCTTTCTTGTCTGGTTAACGAAAAAAAAGATACCCCTGATCTAAAATATGCATGGGCTACCAGCCAGTGTCACTGGGCTACCAACTTCAGAATATGGTTGCCAAAGTGGACTACCAGGGAAAAAAAGTTAATTTCGAGCCCTGGGCAATATTAAACATGAAACATTTAACTTGTAATATTTCCCCTTGTCTTGGCCTGCTTGGTTAAAAAAAATGTTAAAGGTATACAGGGACCATGTTCAAATTTAGCCATTTCTACCATGGAAAGGGGGGATCTAGCTAATCATCAGAATCATAGACTTTATGGGCTCACGCCAGGTCACACAAAAAATAATGCACCACTTGCACTACATTGCCATAATTTTACTTTAGTTAAACAATCAGAGATAATTTGTCTTCATTATTCCTCCTGGAATGAGGCAAAGAAATGGAATAAATTATTATAAAATGAACATTACTATACGTCGTTAATTATAAATCCATAAAATAAATAAGTACCAGTGAATTATGTTTTAAATAAAACAAACAAAACTGTGCGCTACTGTTACTGCTTCTGATAAATAATGGTACATTGGGTGATAAGGGGAATTGGGTTCATAAAATTAATTTGAGATACAAGTAGAATTAATTTTAGCACATAAAATTAATTTGAAGGCATAAAATTAATTCGATGAATGCATAATAAGTTGGTACTATACTCTATAACACTTATTTGGGATGACTGCATGAAACAAAATTAAAAATGCTTGAAAAATTATTTCTGGTCTATATAAAATTAATTCAAACACACTAAAATAAATGGAAAACAATTTTGACAAGAATGGCCCCAATGTACATTATCTTTATTATTCTTCCTAGAATGAAGGCAAAGAAATTACAATTATTATTATTATTATTATAGAACAAACGTTAAAAGTTGTTACTTAGAAACAGTGTATTATGTGTTTACAGAGACCCTCTCAAGGGTCTATTGTTTTAAATAAAAAAGCTGTGGTTCCTAAAATAGGTTACCATGGCAACATAAAACAAAATGAACATGGAGTTCATGCTGTGATAAATACACTTAGGAGAGCATTTGCAGTTATTGAGATTACTTTTAATGAAATTTTGGACAAAAAATTGAAATTTAAAACGCAAATAGGTTACTATGGAAACACAGGGCAGTAAAAATGGATATCATATTTTGTCTTTCTAACCTAACAACCCTTTGGTATAATATTTCTGTTGATTAATCGATTTTTACACTTGATATTTGGTCTTTCTAACCCGAAATATCCCATTGATTCTGTTGATTACTGGATTTTAGGTGGAATCTTTGAAAAACTGGTAATTTTTACTCCTGAATGATTGCCATGGAAACGTCTCACATTAAAATGAGTGTGATTTTTTTTGTGTGTGCTAACCAGAAAAACCCTATTATCAATTTTTTAAATCATTCAATAGTTCTTTAATAGGAATTAGGGAAAAAAGTAACATTTTCAATCCCAAACTGGTAACCATGGCAACGCGAAACATTAAAATAAGTCTCTTTTTTGGGTTGTCTGACCCGAACTCCCCGACTAGATAATTTTCATAACAATCAAAGTAACTTTTCATGGATATTAGAAAAACTGGAATTTTCAACCCCTAAAATGGTTACCATGGAAATCGATATCATATTTGATCTTTTCCACCAAAAATACCCTTATGGTGAAATATTCATGGAAATTTAACCTATTATTATTCGCGTAATTATTTCTATATAATACTCATATTAATTATTATTATATTTCTTAAAAGCGCACTACACTGCGTCTCAGTGCTCTTTACAAGACTAAAAATGTATTTCTGAAAAGATAAGCATTAAAAAAATAAAATGTCTGTCTGGCAATAAAAACCAAGAAACCAAGTTTCACTTTGTAATATCCCTTAAAAGGTATGTCTGAAAGGCGGATCCTCCCTTTAAAGGGACGCGAAGCTATGGCGATGATCATCGTGTAAGTGGACACCAAACAGGCAACACGCGGGCACACGCTCTAGAAAATGCCACTTTTTAGTTTTCCCGGCCGCAAAAACACTGACAGACTGCCAAGCGGTCAGCGCGAAGTTGCTGCCGATCGAACTCTGTGGTTATATTCAAAGTTTAATGCAACTGGAAGACAACTTTCAGGAAATTCGAGTGTTTGTGGTGGGGAATCAATGACCGTTGGCGATTTGAACCGACCGTCAATCAAACGCTTGTATAAACTCTGTTTGCAGGATTAGCAAAAGGTGACAAAAGGTTGAATCAGTTTGTGTAATTAATGTTATAGAAATCAAACAACGTACTATCAAAGTGTTTGACTGGGAGGAGAACTCCACTAATGCGGGAACCTGGGATTGAAAAGTGCGGCTTTAACACTACGCCTAAAAAAATCAATAGTACAGTTAATGTCAGCTTTAAAAGGGACACCATTCCATAAAATCGGTGCTGCGACTGAAAAGGCACGGTAGCCGTAGTTTTTAGTTGTCTTTGATGTGTCGCGCCTTAGTAAAACGACTTTGTACGATGAACGAAGGGTGCGATTGGACACCCGGGAGTCTATTAGTGGACGGAGATAGTCTTGGCATTTTCGGAGATAATTTTAAAGTCATGTTTATTTATGTCTATTTATGTTTATTTATCAATTGCTCGAATTGTTTTATTTTTTCACGCGCTAGTTTGATTGCAGTGATTGTTCATTGAAAGAGATGCTAGTATCTTTATGTTGTGGTCTGAATTTTGCGTGGTTTGGTGGTCAGGCTGATCGTGTACATTTGTATCCGGGCGTTTGGTTTTTGATAGATGTCTTTTATATTTTTAATTCCTTTCATTATGTATAATAGGTTTTTATGGAAAACTTTGGATAGTGTTTGATCGGCCTGTATTATTTTCCAGTTTCTTATTAAGCATTGTTTGATTAGGCTGGTTTTGATAAAAAGAGTAAAGGCCGTTGGGTATACAAGTTTTGTTGTAACGTTGTTCCTCTTATCTTAATCAATGACATACAGCTAACGCTTTGTTAGGTTAACTTCTTGTTTGATCCGAGAGTATTCTGTTTTTTGTTTTTTGTTTTGGTTATTGTAATCTCGTTGTTGAAGATTCCGTGTAAAAAAAAAAAAAAAACTTTTTATGAAGTCCACGTTGCTATTGCATGAGCGAGCATAACTTTAGGAGTGGTGTTCCGATGACAAGTTCCTTAATAAATATTTGAGTTTTGTCAGTTGGTTATGTGTTGATTTTAAAATCGACACTTCTCTCTCGATTATATCTCTGACATTTAAGACCGTTAAGTCAAGGTATACAATTTTTTTATGGAATGTTTAAACATAAATTTTAACTTATGATACAGCGTGTTGCACTCCTCTACAAAAGTTCCAAGTTCACATTCTGTTCCTATGTTAATCATACAAATGTCGTCTTCGAAACGTTTTCATAGGAAAATCTGTGGGATGGATATTTAAAATAATGTTCTCGATTCCATGGAATATGATGTCAGCAATTTCTGTTGAGGCTAATGAACCCACGCTGCATCCACAGACCTGTTTAGTATCTCCTACCGAAAATGCACAAAACCACACCGGAAGGAATATTCTTGACGAACACCCTATTATTTTTTCTACTAACGTGGTGTGCGAATATTTTTTATTTTGGGATTGAGGAAACTGAAAGTCGCCTCGTCAATTATTTTCATGTCGCACATTGTTTAAATGATTCATATTCCATTTCCGCCATACATTAAATTCACGAAAAAAATGTTTCTCAAACACAACATAGCAATTAGACGAAATCTTAGAAAACTACACGTAGCCCATAAAATTCAAATGAAAACAAGAACTGATAAATATTCTCAGATTTATTAAAAACCTTTCAGATCATACCTTAACAAATATTGAAATCAAAACATTTAGAATAGGCTTGAAATTCATTCTCATTCCTAAATGTCCTAACAGGAAAACTGTAGCTTGTGAAATTAACAAATTTATCTCATGAGAATTGCATTGCACTATGAGAAACAAATAATTAATCAGACATCCGTTCAGAGATAAATCCACGTGGACATCACAGACAACGGAAAATCAGAATCTTGGGGACTATCGAAGTAAAATAAACGGGAAAACAAATTTCTTTTAATGATGAAGGAATATTCTTTCTATTGCTGTATACACATTTCAATAATTGCTTTACATTAAAGGGACATTATCGCTATCTTTTGACCCTTTTTCACCAATATTGTTGCAATCGACCAGTTGCTGATGTTGTTCGATTTAGTGAAAGATGTCTAAAATGGTCAACCATAGACAACTTCCATCTAATTTTGCCTACATTGTATAAAAAAACTTGGGTCAGAGGTTAACAGTAGCCCACCTAAATCCTCTGATCCGATGTTTTTCTAAACAGTGTAGACGTAGGCAAAATTGGATGGAAGTTGTCTATGGTCGACTATTTTTTAGACATCTTTCAATAAACCGAAAAACATTTGCAACAATATAATTTGCAACAATATTGGTGAAAAAAGGGTCAAAAGATAGCGATAATGTCCCTTTAATGTTACAAAAATTATCTGCTACAGCACTCGATCTCATTTTAGCTTCACTGTTTGTACATACTTTGACATATACTCAAACTTTGCACGGGTTTTTCTCATGAGGTCAAAAAACGGACCTTGACATGTTTCTATCGTATGATTGAAATCACACATCTTATGTATTCTTGGTACCTGAAATATGATTTACACAAGAGTGAGTCAAAAACGTCTAAGGCTGTCGACCATACATTCTATATTGCGGATTTCCACAGGTAAAACACATACGAGCACACCTGGACCCATGTACGTTTAAGCCTCAGGGACCTTGATATCATTTCAGGGGTCTCATCTGGCTGCCCCTACCAATTATGGGAAAATTCCCTTGAACAATCTCAGTGATGATACCCAAACAAGTGCAATGCCTGCTTTCAAAAAACATATTAATGATGTAGACATTATATTATGTAATAGAAATTTGTCTTCGAGGTAGAAGTATCTAAAAGTAAGTTTTCCAAACGAATGCATTACTTGAATGTTTTGATCATTCACGATTAAGAACTCTACAATGGAGACAGGCCATATAATTTGTATTTACAGTATTTACTGAAGAGGGAGATTGTGAGTAATTTAGTATAGGTCAGGCATTAACAACAATCTGCCAACCTGCCTTTACACTCACTTCAATGGTCCTCTTCACTCAGTATTGAACATGAAAGTAAGAATATTAGAAAAATTTACCACCCTTCTAATAGTTCAATACTGAGTAGGAGTTATCGCAAACAACGTGAACACCACTGGATCACTGAACTTGGCACAGCTATGCCTTATGGCTGTAATGATAACATACTAGGTGTGGGTAACCTATCTAGCCCCAGAGGAAAGACTGTCAATGTCATGGGTTTGTTTAATTCTCATCAGAGAAGACGACGAAGCCATGGCCATCGACACAGCAATAACACCTGCAGTAATCCTCAGTTCAGTGATCTACTACCCATGTTAAATCAACCTTTGGGTGTTCACAAGGTAAGAACTGCATTGTTTGCATGCTCCTTGCAGAAGTTAAGATCACTTCTCCTGACTGTTGAAGCTATGAATGTATACGACCCTCTGCTGCCCGAATACCGGTTAATCGC
The DNA here is from genome assembly GCF_041260155.1 of Ptychodera flava. Taxonomy (NCBI): domain Eukaryota; kingdom Metazoa; phylum Hemichordata; class Enteropneusta; family Ptychoderidae; genus Ptychodera; species Ptychodera flava. Next base: position 256,971 of record NW_027248404.1, read on the forward strand.
CATTATTATGGATATAGGCAAATATCGCCTATTCAAACCTGTTCGGACAGAAAGCATCAACAGTCAGCAGAGATTGTTTTTCCCCTTGAGGTTTGTTAACAAAGGGATTGACATGATTAACATCAGTAATATCTTACACAACAAGGACGTTATGGACAAAGTACCACCTTATTTTACATTTCAAGACCCTCCTATAGTGTCCTATACCTATTCTAAGACCATAGGTAGGAAATTGTTTAATTACAATAGGGTCTTGAAAGAAATTGATATTAGGAACAATGTTCATGATGGTACTTGTGATTGTATGTCATCTCCCTTTTGTTACAAACCTCATGGTCATATAATAACAGGTGACATGAAAATAGTTCCACATCCTAAGCTTCGGCAGCTGTTCCAGTTTGGCCCAAAATATCGCGAGCCACCCAAAGTAAACTGGAACTTTAACTTTAAGTTAATCATGGATGCTGCTGAGGCTTATGCTAAGAAGTGGGCTGCCCTTGAAGACGAAGACGTTGGATGTCTTTCGGACTGGCTTCGCACTGTCCGTGATAAGGTAAAATCTCGCATTTCACGTCTTCGTTCTTTACACACTGTCATCAACACTACATCTGCCTTCGATGACCCTTCTGTACGGGAATGTCTAGATGCTTTACACGATAAATATGTTGTTGTGCCTGCAGACAAAGCTTCAAACAACATCATTTTTGTCTGCAAGCAATATTACATTCAATGTTTAAAGAACGAACTTCAGATTAACTCAGATGATGAGAGTAGCACAACATACTCTCTTTCAACCTTATCTGAAGAGGAAATATTGCAGAACCATTCAACAGTTTTGAGTGAGTTTGGCATCGAGTTAGCACAAGATGACAAGGTATTACCTAATCTATATGGATTCCTAAGATCCATAAGAATCCCTATAAACAACGTTTCATAGCTGGTTCCAGTAAGTGTACAACAAAACGCTTGTCACAACTTTTAACCATCATTTATCAACCATTAAATCTGGTTTGGTACGGTATTGTGACAAAATTTATGAAACTAGTGGGGTCAATCAAATGTGGATATTAAAGAACTCCAAAGAATTGTTACATAGTTTTACAAAATAACAAAAACATGTACAATTCAATCCACACATTTGATTTTTCAACGTTGTACACTACCATCCCACATAACAAACTTAAAGACAGGCTATCATCTCTTGTGAAGAAAGCCTTCTTTTACAAGAATGGTAGTCGTAGGTATGAATACATTGCCATCAAGCGCAACTTAGGCTATTTCACCAACAATAGTGATGCCAAACTCAAATACAGTGATGTTGAGGTGATTCAAATGCTATATTTCCTAATTGACAACATATTTATCAAGTTTGCTGGCATGACATTCAGGCAAACCATAGGCATTCCCATGGGCACAAACTGCGCCCCACTTCTTGCAGACTTATTTTTATATTCGTATGAAGCAGAGTTCATGCAATCACTTCAGAAATCTGGGTGTAAAAGGATTGCCAAGCGATTTAACAACACCCACAGATATATTGATGATCTCATCAGTTTAAACAATCCTGGTATATCCAATTATCTACACCACATCTACCCAGATGATTTAGAAATAAAAGAAACAACTGAAAGTGTGGACTCGGCATCATACCTAGATGTATTGTTTGAAATTAGACATAATACACTATATACTAAGCTGTATGACAAAAGAGACGATTTCAATTTTGAAATCATAAACTTTCCCTTTTTGTCGAGCAAAATACCATCATCTCCAGCTTATGGTGTGTAATTTCACAACTCCTCAGATACAGTAGAGCATGCCATTCATATGAAGACTTTCGAGTTAGACACAGCCTATTAGCTCTAAAGTTAGTGAGGCCAGGATTCTCAGAAAGTAGATTAGTGAAATCATTTAGAAGTTCTACGGTAGATACGGAGATGTTGTATCCAAATATGACCTGTCTGTTTCTCAAATGATGAGTGACAGCATACCAAATTTTGACTCACAAAAGTAATTTGGTGAATTCACCAAATAACAATGAATTTGTCGCTTTGGGTCAATCTTGACGGGTGCGGCTAGCTGGCAGGGTACGCTTACCCATTCCGGACACCTGGTACCACCACTATTTCGTGGTTCAAGATGGCCCCATTGCCTTTGTCATCATCTATATGTTCCTTGGACCTGGTAAATTTCATAGTTTACCTTGAATGATAACGATTATTGGACCTGATTTGATGTCTACTATCTATTAATCACATCGCAGATAAGTTGCTTTCCGGATGTATCACTTTTGGATGTAGTGAGCCATCTAGACGAGAGTCACGAATTGCTGTCTAAGTGACCTAGACTGAAAGTACGCGGGTCCAGGGTGTAACCAGGTTCAGGGGCTCCAGTGAGAGCACGCGCAAGAGGTAGAATTACGCAAAAACTCCCCTGCGAAATGGTGGGCTTAGCAAACGGGGCGGTATCTTTATAAAGCGAACAGCTTCGGTTAGCAGTAAACTGTTAATTTCTATCGAAATTACATACCAATCTTACTCTTTGGAAGCTTATGGTTTCGCCCTATTTTTATGCTATAATTCAGTTATGAAAGCTAGGCAAGGTAATATTGCTAGGGCATGTAAACTCAAAATACAAGGACATCTTTATCTATGATGTTTTGTTTCATTTTCGTCCGCGTATAAGCAATATTTCGCCCTTGTACAGTGATAACAATCTCTGGCTCAGAAATCTACTGAGCACTACAACACACGGCATTTTAATATGTATATATTGTGATATATGATTAAATATGGACCTACTAACAATGTTATTTTCTGTGCACCTAGAACTTATATGTTACGTGTTTTCTTTATGACGGAGAGAAAAGTTGATTTTGACCAATCTAATATTGTATCTCATTCGTTAAAGTCCTTGTAGGCCTGATACTAGTAAAATCGTCCTTGTCGACAGGTGAACCATTCTAGCACTTGCATAGTATCTTCGGCAACCAATGAGTTTATATGATTTTAAATTTAACTAAGCTCAATAATGAACACTTCCGGAGATGTCTGTTTCTACAACTTTGTTGGGACAATTACTGTTTACATTATAGCTGATATCGATTTCCTATATCAAACATTAGTTTTATTTCAATATACGTATATGAAGTGAGATGACATTTTAATAAGAGGAGCAACTAACCTGCTGCTTCTCTCATGTTATCTGCATGTCGTTTTTCTGAAAAAATCATTAGAGATTGCAAGACTATTGTCACCTATAATCATATAGACTTAGGTAATAATTTCTGGTAATCAGCACACAATAAAAATATGTTTACAAAATGCCATTGGTAGAGAGAAAGACAAAATACTGCTGAATAAGATTCTACATATGCATTTAACCCAGAATTACACTGAAAATGCTAAAAATAATAAATGTTAGTGCAGTATCTATGCACTCTATACTTAAAATTGGTGAAATAATACTTGCATTCCGTATGTACAAGAAAATATGACATAACCATTTCATGAGAAGACCCAGGTTAGCAGAGACTTACACTTAACTGATTTGAACAATGGTCTTACTCAACCGACATATATTTTGTCAGCTTAGTATAGCTACAGTGTGCAAAATTTTTGTAAAATTATATATTTGAAAAACCAGAAACCATGTTTTTATCTTGATCAAAAATATATGTTTGAGTATTAGGAATAGTAGGAAAAATAGTATATGGAATCCTCTTAATTTTTGATACTCAAATTCGTTTTCAAACAATTAGTCTTGAACAGAGAAGGGGGAATCCTAAATATGTGAATCATTTTTTTCACGTTTGGTATTGATGTAATTTCTTTTAGCGACATTGTCAGTATATCGTTTAGACGACACTGTAGCCACAGTCACTGCTTGTCATTTGTGCAAATATTGTTCGACCGTAAACGTGGCACCGAGATACACTTACCAGAAGTTGCCTCACCCTTAGGGGACTAAGTACAGTGCAGATATATTAAGGCGACTGTTGAATTTCCACAAAGTCATATATTATATAGCTCACTCACGCTTTGGGGGATCGCAAGGTAGTATATATATATATATATATATATATATATATATATATATATATATATATATATATATATATATATATATATATATATATATATATATATGTGTGTGTGTGTGTGTGCGTGTGTGTGTGTGTGTGTGTGTGTGTGTGTGTGTGCGTGTGCGCGTACGTGTATAAAACGCAAAGATAGACGAAGAGATGAATGCACATACAGATACAAAAATGTATAGAAATAGCTGTATGCAAAAAATGTCAGCCTAAGACAAAGTCATTCTCAGGGTAGAAATGCCGACCATCAACAAGCTCATCCTTGTTGATTGGGTTCTTTAAAATTGTCTGCAGTAATTTCTTCTTGCGTGCAGAAGTTTGTTCTGTCGAACAAATGTGCCTAACCCTACAAAAAAAAAAAAACTTACGCATAACCTCAAGTGATCCCACAAGTCCTGAAATAGTACAAAAAAAACATATCATGTTGTAAGAAAAATTCAAATAATATTCGAATTTCTCTGTCATGCAATTGAACGCATTCTTCAAACTTCAATATTAAGTAATTCATTATTGAGATCATCCTGAAGATTTGATTCCTTTGGTGCTACTCTTCTGATTTGTACGATTATTAAGATGACGAATTCTTGTAGTGGGCACTTTTATTGTCCTATGAAACCAGCTTCGACTCTCGCACTGGAGAGCTTCAAAGGTGCTGAAGTATGTGAAATGATGGGCCTGTATGATACAGATCAAGTCGGCTTATACAGGGAAGAAATGTTTTGTGCAGGCAGCAAGGCAGAAAGGATAAAGAAAGTAATCGCACACAGAACTACATTGCTCGATGCTAAAGCAGAGTGTTATAAATAATTACACACAAATACTTTAAGTTCAAAGTAATGATATATGTATATATATATATATATATATATATATATATAATATATTATAATATATATATATATATATATATATATATATATATATATATATATATATATAATACATGTTGGAAAAATTATCACACTCTACTATATTGTGGTTGTCGCTGTTTTATTTCACTTAGCACAACGTTTGTCCGACAAGTCGGACTTCATCAGGTGTTGTGTCGAAAACAAGTCATTGACAATGACACAGTCCCCACTTGTACTTTAATTACAAGTCCTCTGAGAGGATAGAGTGCTCTTCATTAATTAGGTCTGTGATTAAAAATACTGCGATACAGATGGGGCTTAATGGCCAAAATGAGTTCCATGGTGGTGAAAACATAAAACCAATGTAAGCTGCCATACTAATTACAAAATGTCATTAAAATGAATCAATTAGTACTTAATCGACAGGATGCTGCCAAACATTTTTGCATCCTATCCTAACACTGACAGATTATCACCGGTACCATATTTCATAAAGTTTGATGCAGTACTTTGGACATTCACTCTAAAAACAACAAGTCCAAAGACTTTGTCGACTGAGACTGAACACCATTAACAAAATGAATCAAAGTCATCTGGCAGCCATATTGGATCATAATGTTGAAATATTTTATGTGCAAATAAAAGATACAGTGTGTTGTCCATGTGCCAAGTTGACATTAGTCAAAACATTTACTATCTTTAGCAATAAAATACAGGAGGCGAAATGCACATCAGGTGCCCATCTCTGATTGTATTATAGAAAAGAAAATGGCCAACTGGTAGCAATATATTGGATCTATCACAACGAAAATCGACATTCTCATGTATCACTAAGGTCTATATGTCCTTGTACAAACTTTGAAAGATATCAGTTGAGACATGTCTGAGTTATGGCTCAAAACACAAAAAAATCGTACTGAAATGGCTACTATGACAAAGATCTGTGCCCTGTACCTAATTTGAAAGAAATCGGTTCAGACATGTCGTATTTATGGCTTAAAACATGAAACAATCAATATGCATATATAGGATATAGATCAATACCCTTGTACCAATTTGAAAGAAATCGGTTGAGGCGTGCGTCAGTTATGGCTGAAAACACTAAAAAATTGTAACAAAATGGCCGTCTGGCGGCCATCTTAGATCGTATCACAAAACCAATCGACGTGCATCTGTACGGGGTAGGGTACTATCTTTGTGCAAAGTTTGAAAGAAATTGAACGTTGCATGTCTGAGATATCTGCGTGAATGGATGGACTTATGGATGGACGGACAGACTGACATGACCCAATCTATAAGCCCTCTGACTTCATCCGCGGGGAATAAAAACTGTGTCACTGCATCCTTTTTGCAAAATGGATATGATGAGAAACTAAATTTTTAATTTTCATGGTCTTTTACATGGGAGTCTATGGAGAACTGACTTTTACATGGGAGTCTATGGAGAACTGACTTATACATGGGAGTCTATGGAGGTGTAAACTAAAAAGTCCTCTAACACGGCCAACTTTGATCGCATTGTGAAACAAATCGACGTGCATCTGTACCGGTAGGGTACAATTGACAAGGGCATGTTTGAGATATCTGCGTGAACAGACAGACGGACGGACGCACGGACGGATGGACGCACGGACATGACCAAATCTAAAAGTACCCCGGACTTCGTCCGTTGGGATTAAAATCAAGTACAGCTTAGATGTGTAAAAGTTACATGTCTTTATGAAAACAGAAAATTACAGAGCAGTACAAAGGTGGTTTTAGTAAATGGGTTTACTAAGAGTATTGGCGCAGGATGGTAAATCACACGCAGATGGTTACAGGCAGGGCTATTTATGGTGATATGTGGGGGCGCTGTATTTTACATAATTACTTAGAACGGAGGTGTATTTAAGATGCAAGAATGTTGAGGCCTTGAGGTGTTAATGTTCTTAGTTTTGCTATCCATAGGGACTCTAGATTTCTCTGGATGGCGTCATTGGTATTCCTGACCTTAATTATGCCAATTATTTCAACATCTTGAATTGTATGGTGTGGTTGTTGGTTGAAGTGCAGAGCTACTGGGTTGTTCAAATTTCGCCTGATTGATGATAGGTGATAATTGAAGCGCATGTTGGTTTGTCCGACGTATTGCTTTTTACACTGGGTGCATGTTATTAAATATATTATGCTCTTAGTATTGCATATGATATTGTGTATTATATTGTGTGTTGTTTTACATGTGGTGCTCGTGAATTCTGTTGCATTAAGTGAGTATTTGCATATGTTGCAGCCTCTGGTAGAATTGAATTTAAAGAAACCTGCTCTTTTTGTAGTGCTGGATACATTGCTGTGTACTAGCAGATCACATAGGTTTTTACTGTGGTGATGTGCTATGATTGGGAGTACTGGGATGGCATTCTGATAGCGGATTGACAAATGGAGTATGTAGAAGTGAGAGTATGTTATTTGTTTTATGCTGGGATTGAGAGGGTTGAATGTAGTGACTAACGGTATATGTGACTGTGTCTTGACTGGTTTGTATTCAAGTAGTTTGTTCCTTGGAATATTTTAGCTCGATCTATCTGTTGTTTGACAAGATTTTCTTGGTAGTTTCGTTTGACTAGTGATTTTTCAAGTAATATACATCCCTTTTACTGCCAGACAGTATCACTTCTCCATCAGCCAAGTCAGTAAAAAGCGGTATTGAACCAAAGAAAGATGTATTTTCACCCATTGGCTCCGTCTGTTTAGCATCTTTAGTCCAAAAAATCGAGTTTCCAGTTTTTATGTGTTCAACTGCCTTCAAATGGACTCGACACATGTTCACTGAACAACAAACCATGGTAGAGGGATGTCATACCCTGCTGTGGTAAAATGCATGTGAAAGAATATTAAGTAATCCCCTTAGAAATTTGAGTAATTCCTGCCTGTTCACAGAAGACTTTCTTGGCAGCCGTAGATGTAGAAAATGGAACTGTAGACTTGTTGAAGTGTGCATACATGATAATGCTAAGTTGGGCATTGGTTTTGCAAAGGCCCTCGTGAATGTAAATAACAGACGTCTCCCTCTTCTAGTTGTAAATGATGACTGGCGTAATAATGATAATCACCCAGTGGATGTTGGTTTTAGGCATATGTGCCTTGATGACAAGCTTGGAAATTATGACCAAGGCAAATTACTGGCAACCGGCCGGATGTGGTATTGTCCTTAGGCGGTAATTGAGGAGCCATGTGAATCTGTGCGAGATGACAGATTTGTTTACCAAGCAGACGACAGTTGGGCAAGCTATTAATGGAATATGACGACATATTTGCAAAACATAACCACGATTTGGGAAAGATAAATATTGTTCAGCATGGTTTTGAACATGGTGCAACATTGTGCCGAACTTTGCCAAAGTGACATCACTGCTAAATGAAGTGTTGATTAAGTACAATGTCTTTAAATGGAGTACCGAATGTGAAGACTCTTTCTGCACTCAGTAAGCGCTTATTTCCTCACCAGTACTCGCATATACTGAGTTTGATTAACTCTTTTTTCTGCATACAGATGCGTGTGACACTGGCACCGGATCCTGTTCAGTACAGGTACGTGACGAGAAAAAAGTTGTCATTTCTTATGCTAGCCAAACTTTGACAAAGCATGAGAAACACTATTCGACGGTTGAGAAAGAAGCTCTAGCTCTAATTTTGTCGACTAAGCATTTCCGACCGTATTTACGTGGTAGATGATTTACTGTTATCGCTCACCACAAACACTGAAATAATTAATAACTATTGTGGAACCTGCAGGACAACTCGCTCGCTTGTCATTGACCTTGAAAGAGTGTGACTTTGAAAGTCAACACTGTCAACGGAAAAAGAATCGAAATACACACTCGCGCACTCTCCAGACGACCACAAGACGATGGTGAAGACAAATGTGCACGTGAGTTTATCATCGAAGCGACAGCAACCCAGGACTTCAATTCAGTAAGATAATTGCAACAACGTTATTTGACCTTGCAACCACTTATATCGTATTTGATTGATGATGAACTTCCCACCGAGACAAAGACAGTTGAGAAAGTTGTTTTACAGGCAGACCAGTATGTTATTGAAGGCGGTGTACTGCATCATCTCTTGATGCCCGTCCCAGGAAGACAGTGAAAAGACTTGCGTAAACAGCTTATCATTCCTCGTGCCCAGCAGAACGAAGTGGTGGACATCATGCAATGATGAAATCACCTCAGGTCATCTAGGGCTCTGTAGATATGCAGTAAGATACAAGAACGAGTCTATCGGATGGGAATGTATAGAGATATAGAGATATAGAGATATAGAGATGTATAGAGATACAGAGATATCTAACATTGGCGTAAATTGTGTGTTTACTGCTCTACGAAAGGACTTCAAAGAGTCTACAAGTTGCCTTGCTGCAGCCTATACCTATTGACGGCCCTTTAATCGTGCTGTTGTTGATATATTAGGACCACTTCAAATTATAGAATGAAGTAAATGCTTTATTATAATTGTGGTTTTGGACTGTCTTACACATTTGCTTGAAGCCTTTCCTGTTGAAAAGACAACTGTGAATGTTGTTGCTTTTTACACAGTGTACGGAAGAGAACCAGGATTACGATTGGTGTTTTCCTTACTAAGTCTAAGAAAAACTTCACAAACCTTAAGGAGTAAGGTGAAACAGTGGTTCAATGATTGTGTGAAATTCATCCTTTTGTCCATGATAATATTAAGTTAGCGCAGCAAAAGCAGAAGATGCAGTATGACGAGGTGCGCTAGGGATATTAACTATCATATTGAAGATAAAATGTGGTGGATACTCCCGTTAAGAAATGTGGATAGTCACCGAAATTTCTTCTCTCTTAGTATGGCCCCTATTGTGTAGTGGAGAAAGTAACATCTGTGAACTATCGCCTTGCCTGTGTTAAAAGTACCGCAAACAACAAGTTGCTCATGTGAATCGAATGGAACCATATATGGACCTTACAATACACCACATGAATTACCGGACAATGACAATGGAATTACTGATCCTGGCTGTATAATTGACCCCAAGGATATTAATAACACTATCACGGACACAAATGACATTGTTGACAACATTAATGTTAATTAGAATCCAATACATGATACTGCTGGGAGTAATGGCGATGACTTCAAAACTGATGATGTGCACCAGGCCTTAAGAATTGTCGACCACTGAACTGTTACTAATTCGGATGGTCATCGTAAAACCTGCAATTGAGTCCGATCGAAAGGTTACCACCTTACAGATGACCCCGGTGGATCCACCTGCGAACATACTCGACAAAGGACATTAACGAAGTCTAGACTACTTAACTTAGATCTTTGCATTGTTTTCTTAGAATTTGTGGTATTAAATTTCATTTGATTTGGTTAATGTTTATTAATTTTGATTAGTAGATCGAGCGAGGACGCCTTTCAATCTTGTTGGGTGTGATATAACCAGACGATTGCTTATAATTTTACCCTTGGATTTAATTGTAACGTCTAACAATCAACTGACCGACGATTACCCCTTCTCACTGCATGAAAACGCAATAATACAAATAAATTCACACTAATGAGTTACCTGTATTATAGAATAATACACGCGAATTCACATGAATCCACATGAATACAGGCTTGCTGAATACAAGCAATGGATTATTGACTGTATTCGTCTGTATATGCACTCTTCAGCTAAAATACAGGCAATAATCCATGCAAATACAGTATGTATTATTGGGTTTTCATGCAGTGTCTGCATCTGGTGCATTGTGACAATCATACCCCTTGTTGATTTTCATGTTCTTCGAAGTGAATGCTCACCCTCTTTTAGTGAATGTATTGTTTTGACAAGTACTTAAGTCATAAGCATTGTCCGGAGGCTATGTTGACAGATGTACTGAAAGCGGCAGCTTTTCTAGCTCTCTATTTGCAGATTTTCTTTAGTTAATTATAGACACATACTATGCAAATCCTCACTCAATATAGACTGTGCATTTCATTGTATTAGACGGAGAACCTTTTGATACTCCCAAAGACTACGTTCGGCCGTGACCCGACGACTATTGCCAGACAAGTATAGCCATAGAAATTTACCTTGGAACTGTTATTTTACTCAGCTAATAAGTACACCGACTTAGAGTATATCTGTGTACCTGCTGGCGTCTCTACTAGGCCGATGTTTACCCCATAGTGTACGTATCAACTTCAAGCCAACCATAACTACCCGCCAGACAACCACGCGACGTGACAGTATGCTTTTTGGGTCCTGTCTTCTATCATCAAAATATAAGGGCACAAAAGATTTTTGTAGTTATAGACAGGTTTACTTTGAAGATTTGAAGGATCTGTTCTGACTGATCACGAGTCGGGAGGCACATTTTGTATGGTTTTTATGAAGAGAAGGTGAAAGAAGGGTGAAAAGCAGAGTAAGTAAAAATGGTGTCAAATGATATCAAATTTGTATAGTTGTATGATCTTGTCACAATTCGGAAGGCTAGCAGAAACTATACCAACTGTATTTTCTTCAAAACTATGAGTCCATAATGCCATCTATTGTTAAAGTTAGCGGACTAAATACTTCCTCATTTTGTATTTTTAGTGCCTGATGGAATATGTTATCAATAAAATCCATGGCAGTTTTCTTGTATTTTAGTAAGTAATTGCCTATATTGAATGTAGGAGTGTTTATATATCTCCTGCCCCTTCACTCCTGTTTTCCATAATATTGAGTAAACGCTTTGAGTACAAAAACTCTTGTAATACCGCCTAATACTGCAAAAGTCCAAGATTACCATTGTTGTTATATTATGACCCATATAAATTCGCTCATGAATTATAACCTTAGCAATATGTAGCATTATTTCTTCTAATGGAGTCGGTAAACAATGCAACACTTTTGATGACTGAAATGCACATCCACTAGTATAATATATAGACTAAAAAGAAATTACGCCTTTACATTTGTCTTCCCATATGTCAGTCATTTTCGGTACCTTGAAAGATTCCGTTCAATTCCAAACCTTTCAAGAAGTTAGTTTTTTTTTTTCAAATCTTGATGAAAGCGATAATGCTATGATAAAGGTTATTTTCTTTAAGGTTCTGACCTGCATTTGCCCGAAAGATATGACGGTTTACTCACCAGAGTTGTATGTGTTATTATTGCTTTTGGGAAAAATTCATTTGGCATCCCCGGGTCAATCATCAAAACTGTTCACAGTTACACTCCCAAATCTATCTAAGATGCTACGTCGTACATGATATCGTCCAAATTTATGACTTATTTTATCCAATGTAAGAGCAAAAGGAAAAAGGTCACCTGTAGCCTTCCTGGCAGCTATACTTGTCTACATCCGCGAGACAAGAAAAGTCAATACAATTATTGTGATCTTGTACTGAAGCAGCAGCTAAGACAAACTGTTTTGCACCACCTTTATATCATTTGACATAATCTTTATTATTGTCCTTGAGATCTTTGTGCCATTATTGACTTTAATATCATGCAGATCTTCGAGCTTAAGATTTAGGCTAATCAGACCTAGACCATTGTTATTTGCTCTTGTCATTTGGTATACGTGGATGATTCTTGCTCTGCAATGCAAATAACAGTATCTCGCACGCACTCCAGCACAAGTAAAATGTGCTACATATGTAATCATTGCTCGCATTGCTTAAAGAGATTGAACACAATCTATTTCCTGGTGCAGATTGTGCCTCCTGTGTAGCGGATAATTCCGTGTGATGATTATTTATTGTAATTAGTCGTTATAATCAGTATTTATAACTTTGCATTTATGAAACATGAACATGAAACGTACAGCTTTTACTAATAGGCTTATTGTGTTCGAAGTTTGACATGCATTTGGATAAAAGAAGTGGACTCGACAAAGAAATTAATCATTTTGTGCCAGCTTATGGTTTTGCGTTCACTATTATGTCTGTTTATTTATTGGTCAAGTACTTAATGCACTTACTATCATTGGATTCCTTGTGTTGTGTTGCTTGTTTATCTAAGGCAGACATAAAAAAGTAATCATCCAATTGTCAAAGATAGTAACTTTAAGGAGTATGCTAAATCGCTTCAACACTGCTGCTTAAATAGCAAGAATGTGATGCAAAGCAACAACAAACAACAACAAAATCACAAGTAGTAGTAGTAGTAGTAGTAGTAGTAGTAGTAGTAGTAGTAGTAGTAATTGCTATTATAATAATAATAATTACGGTCATCATCATTATCATTATTATACACTGTCTCAAAGTATGATGTTTCATCATCATTACTAATATATTCTGTGCATAGCAGTCAATTTTTCACTGCTACTGCCACACAATATGTGAAAAATAATGAAAAGTTTCCTACTTATTGTTTCGAACGCCATTTTTAAATTTTCGTTCTCTGCTTCCGCATGTCTTGGTCTAGGTAACAGATACATATGATACATGTTAATGCAATGGTATGGGAAATGGTGTCTTTGTGAAATATTTGTGATTGTTTAGAACTCTGCAAATTTTCCAATGCAACTTTGTTTTTCTTGTAAAAAGAGGGATCGTCCTTTCTGGCTGCATTAAGTGCTATTGTAATCTCTCCAGTCATAACCATATGATACCTAATGATAAAGCTACACTGTCAGTTGGCATTCAGAGAAAATGGTTGATACTCAAAACACATCTGTTTACAGATGTTTGCGCCGACCATTTGCATTAGACAAACTAGACATATCGTCTAAAATAATCGCAATCATACCAATCCACAATTCGATAACACGAGGTCAGACTTTGTAATACAGTAGTTGTAAACATAGACACAAAACACAGAACAAAATCAAGGTGTTGTGAGGTGTTAGATCGAGGTGTTGTCAACACTCTCAGTGTAATAGTTAGGTTGTAATATCAGTCAAATATAGGGAAATCAACTGTGCAAAAGTCGACAGATGTTTAAAAGTAGATCACTAATAGCCAAAACAACTCTACCAGACATATCCACGAAAAGCCCGCTAACTGTCAAGGACATATCACTTTCTGGCAGGATTAGGATATAATCAAATACAAGCTTTTCGCAGTTACAAATTTTGAACTGATTAAAGGGAGACTGTCGTCGGAACCGCGCTCTAAAGTCACTAGAGACCTCTACGACCGATGTAAACACTGTATCCGAGGTACGTTGGCATCAATAAAAGTAAAAAATGTTTGTCATAAAGTACATCGTAGAATTTAAATGTTGTAGCATGTTGTCACGATCCATCTCTATAATAGTACATGAAATACATCCTTTGTGAACAAGAATGTCACACATGCGCAGTTCAAAGGACCGTTTCCCTTAACATGCACATATGCATTATAAAAAAGAGCAAGTATTCCAAACTTTAATTCGATGGAGCTATGTAAAATAACACAACTGGGGATGTTGTTTTGACTACGTCTGACCTACTGATAGACAATATTTTGACTTTTGCAAATTGATTCCTTCATTATCGAATCATATTAAAGCCTAGCTAATAATTGCACCTGACAATATATCTAATTTGTCAAATGCCAATGGCTCAACGCAATCCACTGTAATGAGAAGGTACCGTAACACTAATACTTAGTTAAGATTGGGTTAAGAAGAAAGCGATCAACGCAATCGATTGGCAGATCTTTTGCCATGTTTGTACTTTCAGACTGGTAAGAAAACTTTACATGTTGCTACGTAGACAATCGAAACATATCGACATGAGGTACCAAATCATTTGTGTACGTTGTGTAGCCTAATCTTAAGATAATTTACCCTTCAGATGCAATCCAATTGTGTGAACTGAGATATGGTCAAATGTATGCATAGTCACTGGTATCCACCACTGGTATCTCTAGGTTATAAACCCATAGCATAAGATTTAGATCCACAACCTCCGTGATAGTTTACATATGGAATATTAAAGAGAAAGTTGGAGATTGGTAGAATGGTTTGCAAACTGCCTGGACACACCTCTTTGAAATAATGCAGACAAAAAAAATTTTCTTCATTATGTGCAAGGCTCATTGACATCGTTCAGTCATGACAAGGGGTATTTTTACAGCGACTTTACTGATCATTTGTGTCATTAGTTGCATGTCATTAAGAGCATTTCCGTATAGCTGAATGAAAATAGCCTTTTGAGACGGATGTTTGTTAGCATTACATAGACATTTTCCACTATAGGTAACAGAAAAAAAAATTCACAACTTTTAGATCTGCGGATTACATATCCTTGATGTATTTGTAATATAAAAATTGTGGGATTTATAGGTTTTCATGATAAGCTTTGCACATTCAAATTTTTAGTAAACAAATTTTGTCATTTCGACCTTAGTATTACGCATTTAACTGCATTGAACTCAAATGTAAGTGCATGTTATATGAAGGGTAAACTATAACTCACTGTTCAACGAAAAAAAACACTTTGAATAGCCTCTCTTTTAAAATGTGAGATGAATAGTGCTTCTAAGTAAGAGACACGTGCTCTTATAAAAGGAAATCATTCAATCTGTATATATTTAAGTTCTACTTAATTAATTATCTTTATTGCGTTAGGATAACGTAAATTTTAAAAAATCACTTTGTGAATATTTGCTAATGAGAAGCTCTTTTTAAATGAAAGTCTGACCATGAAATATGAATGACCGAGGTCCGAATCTATGTGTAAGGCTGTTGCGATATGTGGCAAATTTTCTGACTGAAGAAGTATCACAAAATGTTTCAAAAATTCAATCTTTTAAAAATACACGAGTATAAAATCAATGACAAATTGCCTTCAACTCTTCTACGGTAACAAAACTACATAAGCGATAAGCCAAAAGACCCCGTTAGCCCTTTCAACTTTGGAATTTTTCAAGATTCAATTCAATTCAATTCAATTTAATTACTCTATTGTCCACAAATACATGTAGAAAGTTGCCTTCAGGTTCACCAAATACAGATTAAAATAGTACAACTGACAAGCGCATTCTATAAAATGGACGCTATTACTCATTGAATGCTTAAAGACACACACAAAGTAGCGACATAGATACAAAAAAAAAGATGGAAACAACTAAGGACCAACCAGAGGTTTAAAACAACTAAATCGAGTTTGAGTTTAAAATTGAAACTGCTGATGGAAGAAGTGACGTTTTTCTTTTCACGAGGAACCCAAATTTCAGGAAGTAACCATGAAGAGGGTGGTCAGATCATTGACAATGCTGTGGCGCTTTTCTTTTCACTGCCAGATGGTGAAGGTTTACCAGGAATTTTGACGACAGCCATATTTTTTCCTGCCATCCTCACAATACGGGAAAGCTTAATTCTGTTTCTGACTGTCAAATTACCATACCACAAAATGATAGTATAGGTTAAAGCACTCTCAATGAGGGAGCTGTACACCATTGTAAGATATTTTGACTCACATTGAACGATTTGATCTTCCTGAGAAGGTTTAATCTTTGTTGGGACTTTTCTGTATATAGTCAGTATTTTCATCAAATGTGAGTTTTTCAGTTAAATGAACCAAAGTATTGAATCATGAAACGACTTCAACAGATACATCGTTGATTGTGACAGGAGTAAAATACAAGCAAACTTTACGACCAGTTACAAGCTCTTTTGTTTTACCAATATTCATATCTAGAAAGCTATCTATGCACCAGTTCTTTAAATTTTAACATTACAATTGAAGAGATATGCGTGCCCTCTCTCCCAGGCTGTTTAAAACTATAGTAAAGAAACATAACATTGCCCTTCTTTCAATGATTTCAAACAAATTATCCAGACGTTCGATTTACAAGTCGATTCAGTTTTTTTGGCAGACCGATTATGTCAAAGTTACATAACATTTTACAGGTCTTTCAGAAAACATTTCAATAACGGTAATTATTACATTCTTCGTCGTCAAATTTTAATGCCATATAAGAAAAAAAACAACATTAAATTAATTTCCCGCCAATAAGTGATACCTAGGCCTACATTTCTGCTAATTTGTGCTACTAGTTGACATTTTATCAATCTTCCCATGATTTACGATATTAATTAATTACAATCACTGAGTAGCACGATATCTGTCAAAATGATGTCACATGGTAAAGTGAACAGACGGTATTATTACAAGAGTTGCAGTCTGATTTGTTGATTTATTCATTGATTATCCGTTAGAATTGATTCTTTGTTACGATAGCATGTAAATTATGTGATACCAAGGCCGTTTAATCACTGTAACCATTTAACAATAAGAATACATGTACTTAAATATTTGTTTTTTAAACTGATCCTGGAGATCTTTCGGAAAGTTGTGCGATGGGATGACCCCGCTCCAAATTTTGTCGTTCGGCATCTTATCGAAAAACATGGGAAAAATGAGGACACGCACAACTTTCACGGCGGCGGAAGGTTGGTTAAACGCTTCTGGTCTTCATTTCACACCTCGCACTTCATAGAGGGACGACAAACCGGAATTTGTTTCCTTCCTCGTCCTGCAAACTGCACAGATGCATTCAGGCGCTGCATGCGGAGTGGGCTGTCACCGTCCCTTGCGACCGCACCAGCATCGGTTGCCATATCCCATATTACTGTTATAGTGACCGTAGCGAGCATATTGTTTTAAGGACATTCGTATGATCTGGTGGAAACTGTCGCCAGCAACGCATACATTTTACCGTCACTTAATGGTGATACGTCAGGGTGTGAAGTATGAAGTGCAGAAACATTGAGAGGATAAATATTTTAAGTCTATACTTCAGTCCACACCCATAAATGGGCATTATATTTCTAAGTAAATGTTAAAGAGCAAAACAGAGCTATCATCTTGTGATACGAAATTTCGCCTGGCACCGCTCGTATAGTACGTAGAATAAACTATTTAAACGCAGGAAAAAACTGAGAACAATCTCGGGAGTAGAAAAAATAGGACGTTCTTTGGCCATGGTTTTCTCATTGGCAGGGATAAATCTGGCACATAACTTATTTCGAAATCTGCAAAGTAATTAAATAACAAAAATATCATGTAATTATTGTTTCTGGGAATATTATTTTCAATGGAACATTGTCTGGATGTAAATGGTCACTTTATACTGTGTGTGGAATTACTAGCCGTAGGTTTTGATTCTTTGATTATTAAATAATTAAAACGGGGACATGTTCTATTTCATGTCTGTACTTTTCATAATCCAGGAGAGAGAGGGCATGCGTCTCTTTAAAACTTGAAGGTTTGAAAACCAGAATGTTAAAATGCCCAAAGGGGTAATTTGGCTTATGGCTAAGGTAGTTTTACTATTGCAAAAGCGTTGGATGCACTTTTTCATGGATTTTGTCAATTTCTTTAAATCGATATTAATACATACGGGCCTACAATTATAAAACTATTTTCTGTAAGAAAGATTCCGTCACGAATTGCATTTACCTCTTCTGCCGTTGGAATACTATATAGTAGTAAGCTCACGTCTTTTGCCATTTTAGCCGTGTGGCGTTTAATTATCAAGTGCAGAGAGGCGCTCGCAATCTATCCTCCGATATGAAAAAGTACGAAAGTGCCATTTTACATAATCTTCTTTCAATTATATTATGATCAAGTATCCAAATATTGGCTCAAAACTATCTACACACTTTTCGGGATGACGATTACATCCAGGCGATATATCGTTTTACAGTACTTGCTGGAAATCTTTACGGTCAAGTAATTCTGACATTATTGTAAAATTTTAATGCCTACGTAAGTAATACACAGAATAACATTAATTTACCGCCAATAAAAACACCAAAACCTACATTACGGCTAATTTTGCTACAAGCTCTAATTTTTAATTCCTTCCTATGTTCTACAATATCGATTATTTATAATCACAATATAGCAGGATCATCCACTGCTACTTGATTACGTGGTCAGAGTTCGTCTTTACAGAGTTGCATTGTGATTAGTCAATTAATTTGTCTATTGGTATTGAGAGTAACTCTTTAATTTGATATAAGAACAATATTTGATACCACGGCTGCCTAATCGCTGTAGCCATTAAAAGGACGACTACACTTAAATATTTATCCTCCTTCTGGTTGAAGAGATCTTTTGGGAAAGAAATGCGACGGCAGAACTGCATTTCTCAAGCTTATCCTACTCCATTGATTGAGAAAAAAAATAAAAAAGCTTTACGCGATCCCTTTAAACTTATTGAGTTCACAATGTAGAACTTTCCGACATTGACTGCCTGTAACGCTGCTGGTCGTCGTTCCACGGGCCTACCAATTCACATGGACGAGCTTGGGTCGTCCAACCATACATTTTTCCTTCCTGAGCCTGCAAACTACCCGCTCCACAGACGCGTGATAGCGATACATGCGGTGCTGGCTCTCAGCGTCCCTTTCCTCTACAGCATCATCGGCTGCTATATCCGATGTCACAAATATAATAATGAACGTACGAACTATTGTAAGGAGGTTTACATGATCTGCTTACACTGTCGCAGCACGTTTAAGACCTTACTGTTGATATCGGTCTTCACTGTGAAAGGTCGAGTATTTATGTAGTGGAGAAAAAGTGGGCACCAGAAGAAAAGGATTAGAATTAAAATCGATATTGTTACGCCATGCCGACAATGGACATTTAGATATATAATGATGGGTTAGAATGCCGTTTCTTTTCTGAGACTCGTACCCCATCCGGACAGATTGCACGCTCGTCGTGGTACTGTAGTAGACTTGGTACTTAGTAGTACTGACCGCTCAATCAGGACATCGTGTTATTTTAGGGACGAAAATGAGGATTGTGTGAAACTGGACTGTAAAAGAAGCAACTTTTATACTGTACCCTCACACAGAGAATTGTCTTCATTGACAATGGCACCTTTCACACTTTACTCCTAACGTATAATTTTTATGATCAATAAAATGAAACAATCTATCCGTCGTATTGTGCTATGTTTAAATAACATTTTATATGACAGGGAG
This sequence comes from Ptychodera flava, assembly GCF_041260155.1. Taxonomy (NCBI): domain Eukaryota; kingdom Metazoa; phylum Hemichordata; class Enteropneusta; family Ptychoderidae; genus Ptychodera; species Ptychodera flava. The sequence continues at coordinate 276,826 of NW_027248404.1, forward strand.
TTATCACATATCGACACGCATTTTGATTGACTTCCTTTCATATATAACGTATAGTGTATTATTAACAGTGTCAGAGAAAAATAAGAACAATCTACGCTTATGAAAAAAAAACAGGTGTAACTGTGGCCTAGGTTTTTCTTATTTGCGGGAAGCAAATCTTGCATATTATTAATTTTGAAATTTACAGATTAATAACGAAAAACTAATATATGAACGTTAGTGAGAACATTGCCTTCAGTCTATGTAAAATGTGGCAAATCGTTTGTAGGTTTGAATACTTTGATTGCAAATAATTAAGAAGTTGGTCGTGTCACATTTCACTCTTTACTCATCACTTCGAAAGATAAATGGTGTACGCCTCTCAACACTTGTAATAAATTTTACAGCAAAGCTAAAAGGGCTGAAAGGGTTCTTTAGCTTACTGCTTATTAAGAATTCTGAACTGCAGAAGGGCTGGACGCAATCTGTCATGGATGAAAGAGAACTGCATGTTTAATAAATTTGCACAGATGGTAGACCAATCGCCAGAGTTGACGGCAAGCCCTAACGTATACGTGAAAATCAAATAATTACCAGATATTTAACTTATTTCCATGATATCATAGTTGTACAGTTTTTTATATAGATATTTCAACTATAAAACACTACTCATATAGCTTTACAAACCCTTGAAACTCATTGCCTTGTCACATGACATATTTAAATAAGGACAAACAATTCTGGAAGAATCGATGAGAAGTAATGATTACCTTTTACCCGCATTGCCTCCAATAAAGCTGAAAATACAATAAGATTTTTCCAATAACATCAGCAATAGCAGTTTGTAACAATATTTATTAATATACAGGAACAAAAGAAATCAACGTTAAATTCATAATCTTTTAATTTTGAAGTGAAGTCACTATTATATTAAAGCCAAGTAATATCAATGTCATTTGCCCAGTCATGGGTTAATAAAGATTCATTGATTGATTGATGCCATCTTTTGTGCATTTTGTTCATACTAGTATTGTAAATGGAATCTTCATTTCGTAAAAAATATATAAAAAAACGATACTAAATCGCACTGTATGCTTGCCAAATCAGGCTCACAAACGTGTCCAGAAGGTATGTGAAGCTTGGTTAACATAAAGCACAACACTTATTTAAGCATTTCATCATTCCATCACTTTCAAAGTGCATCAGTGTTGTTTAGGTCTTGTACACCCAAAGCAACTTTTGTACTTCTACCAACAAAGACGAGATAAAATATCGACACCTGTCAGAATGTACCCCCTTGAGCATAGCGAACTTTCAAAAGAACTCATCAACAAGTACTCTAGCTACTATAGTGGCAACCGTGTTTGGTATCAGGAAGTCTTCTGTCCACTTGCTAAAGTGATTGCCTTTGTTAGTTTCTACAAATGGCCCGAAAACATCCATGGCTACCCTTTCCATTAGGCTGCAAACTACAACTACAACTGTTGAGGATCCTTGTGCTGCTTTAGAGGCACATGTTTATGGAGGCAAATGCCACATGAACGTAACAATGATAAATATCACGGGCATGACATACGAATAATACATCTGCTTTGCTTTATCTAGTGTCTTTGTCATTTACAGGTGAGCACCAGCTTATGAATCATGCAATCACTACATATTTTTGGTAACCAAACATTTCTACCTCGCCAGGGCAACAAGCCCCTTTTGACATTAAGCTGTTGATACGTGGAACAGTAATGTCTTGTTAGCAGCTGAAGAAGATGTATTATAATTCTTTCCATCCTGGTCGATCTCGACTTTCTTCCTGACCTTCAAGATGATGGAAATGACAGATTCAGATAACATTCTTCCTGTCTCTCTCTCGACCAGATATTATCTCTGATAATAAATTCAGCCTTCGCTACCTTAATCTGTTGGCCCTCAAGGTTCATCCCGGACCAAACAGCATTCCTAACATCATCTCGTGCTTTCACCACTATCCTGGTAGCTTGGGAGCTTTCATCCTGAACAATGTCTCCACATGATGGCATGTCCATGACAGTACTCCCGTGTGCCTGTTAAGTTATCCTGTGACCGTCAATTTAGAATCCATTGTCAAACCTTCTTAACCGTTCCCTAGTTACCATGTTGTTTTAATTTCTTTACATCTCAAGCCTCTTTTTGTAAAGAGTCGTACTGAGGTGCCTAAGGATTAAGTTCACCGGAGCTGTTGGTCACATGCTTCTCATGAACTAGGCCAAACTGTATATACTCAGAATTGGTTTCCGTGAAAATGGTACACACCTGGCCTATAAATAATGTTATAGTCAAGCACGCCAATGTCTCTAGACACCTAGCAACCTGCCCCTCAGGTATCTTGAAATAGATGTAGCCAAACCAGTGCAGTATGATTATACTAAAAGTAAAATGCTCACCAAGCAAGTATTGTTTGAAGTTTTCATATATTCTACCATTGCCAAATGTTCACAGTGTGAGACACAGTTCCGTGTTTCTTTGCTTGACAACACACAGCCTGCATAAATAACTGGCTTCTCCTGACCCTCCCACACGAGACTCAAAACAGCCTATACCCAACACAGGGCAAAATGCTTGATATACAACATATATACACATATACTGATTGTGTATATGTGTCAAATACGTGAAGTATACACGAATGTATACTAACCAAAATGCAAAACTACGGTGTGCACTTGGTGTGCAAATATCTGCATTATGTAAACTCATGATCTGCATAGATATACGCTACGCATATCAATGTATTAGAATGGTTCCATATACAAATATATACTTTACGTATGCAGTTAGTATTGTGTTCCAAATACGTCAATATACGTCAATATACTGAACGTATATCAAGCATTTTGCCCAGTGCAAATACTATTTGCATTTGTATCCAGTCTGCAATCATCCATTTCCATTGGAAATACTAAAACAGGAACAACTCTTAGTTTAGTATTTAACTGAAAAAACGAATCTTGGCAATTTTCTGTCCATCTATAGACAGCATTTTCTCTGCCAGATCAGAAAATGGCCCGGCTTTCTCCAAAAACAATTTCCAAAGAGCCCATAGTAGGATGCTAACACTAGGAACCTAATCGCTTCCCTTACGCCTTCTAGGATTGTCGGTGTTCTGGCTTTCTGGTATCGAGTGAACTCATCTCCTGGTCTAGTTTTGGATAGGGGCCAAACACAGTCTATTAGTAACCTATTTAATGGTTCTTAAAATGCAGGAATTGGCTTTAGAGGGGCCTTTGAACGGTCTGTTTTGGTTTTCCTTCAATTTGACATGTGAAACAACTTTAAAAAAAATGTTCTAAACCTTCAATGAGATTGACTGATAAAAATGACTGAGAATTTTATTGTAGTTTTCATGACTCCCAAATAAACAGCCCAGGGGTTTCGAGGGCAAGGGAGTAATGTTTAAGTAAGATATGATTTGGGAAACCTGTTTTATGTTTCATTTCCCAATCGTCATCAACCAAGACATCTGAATGTATTCATTTAAGCATGATATCACCAAACTTTGTAAATAACAATCTGATATTTAAGCTTCATCAACAACTCCGTTAAACAAACAAACATGAAATATACGAGTCCTTTTGATGGTCTTCACTAAGATATGATCTGGAAAATGTCTGAGCCCGATCAACGGCACTTTGACTGAGGGTTTTCAAATCTGCTTAGGATAACGGAATGATCCGTATCTAACACTTGATTCAACATCAGTGAAGTAATTTTTGAGAATAATTTCATTTTCGACAGTTTTTTCTGGACATAGCTCGAATCACAACACATGCAGGTAACAATCAGGAATTTCCCATTCAGTTGGCTCTTGATCCTGATTCTAATATATTTATACAGAATAATTAAGGAAGTCGAAACGTTTGTAATACCTTTATGAAAATTTCACATGATGGATTTGTAACGTTTCATATTAACTTTTCAGTATTAAATGTGATGTGTAAATTGAACATGAAGTGCTGTATTTGTTTATCTTTACTACCTTATGATCAAATTGTAGGCCACGCCTAAACATTTAAAACATAATCTTAAAAACATGAAGAGAGATTAATAATGGACAAGGCGAGATGAGTACACAGGACAAGGGAGGGGGACAGAATGAAAAGTGAGAAAACCCAACAATTAAGACTATCACAGAAGCGTATCAGGGCAATTGCACCTGTCAACCTTGTGGACCGAGGATTACACCACACTCCATATGTCACAGTATCGTTCCGAGCAGTGGTCAATACACGAACCTTCAATTAGCAGTGTTCTGTCAGAACACAACAGGCAGTTCTGTCAGAACCTACGAGTGGATGTGACTCTACTATATTTTGCATTTTATATATTTCAGTTTTGAGTGTTATGTAATTCAGGTGATACTTTGCATTTATTCAGTCCCTTTTTACTACTCCAGACATCCAGACAGCCATGCAGCATCAGCAAAATGTTAGCAGAAAATCAACTTCAACCACTACAAGAAAGAAGACAACAACTCCGCTTGACATTTCTGTTTAAAATCACTCAAGATCTCATACCAGCCATTCATCAGGATACATACCTCATTCCACAGAAATTAAACCAAAACGCGCAGTTATACCTCGAAATTCACAGATTATCATCACAGCAACCCAGTAACTAAATATGCATGTAATAATTCAAAACCATTCAAATACCACGATCAAACACGGACATTTACAGGAACTCATTCTTTCCACGAACAATCATAGACTGGAACAATTTAAGTGACTCGGTTGTAACATCAGTATCGGTAAACATCTTTAAGGCAGCTGTCCAGTGCGATTAAGCCCCTGCCTCTCCCCCGTTGATCATATACCAGTATTGGTGTCTTCAACGTATTATTCAGATTCAGATTCAGACCTGCCTTTGACCTCTTACTTTCAATCTATCCAAACCTCCAACCCTACATCACCAACAAGGCACTAAAGAAGGCATGCCTACACCAGAATCGAACTGAGAGACTTTCACTTTAGAGCCCTACATGCTTACCACTGAACCTCAAAGCAATTTATTGCAGCATAATTTGGAAAATGAAAGATGAACATTAGACACGCAAAAACATGAACATCCTCATGTACCAAGATGACACCTTCTCACAGTGTATATCATCACTGATCACCACAGATTTTTTATCTATTGACTTAAAACGTAGAAAAATACCAAAATTGGCTCTGCACATCATAATGGTAGCAAACATTGTCTATTCAGATAAATTGTGACTGTGATATGGGCTACGCAATGATTCTGACCGTGTGACGCGGTTTTAGTCACTTAATCACCGCCCCCGCATAGTTTCTGATGTTGCATCGCCTCAGCCTACTGCCTCAGCGATCCCAAAGCAGGAGGGCCTTGGTGATGATGGTTGTCTATAATATAAAGTCTACGAAGTACGAACGAACTATGAACGTCGCATACCGGCGATACTCCAAAATTAGGATTAGTATTAGCAGGACAAGACGAAATAACATGTAAAAATCCTACATGCATACACTGGAATGGTGATGCTACAACGACGTAATCATCGAACTGGTGTTTTCTGGCGAAATGTAGTATAATGAAACTATCGCAGAAATTAAATGATATCACTCTGCTACATCTACTACAATATGCTGCATAGGCACCTTGCACATCATTTCAGAAATCGTAAATATAATATGTTTGCAAACGTACAGATAGAACCAAAATAAATCTTTCATGCAGTACCAAGAGTTTTTTTTTTCATTGTGTTTAATAGTAAAACATATAGAACTGAATTTAATCCTCATAAGGAATAGTATGACAGCTAGATCGACTAGCTGCGATCGAACTTCCTGCATGTACAGCGATCGATCATTGCAAAGTGGCAGCAGTCGTCTATTAAAATCGAGAGAAAAATTAGCAGTTTTATTCACAATGTTTTTACAGAAAATCTCAAAAATTGAGGACAACGACACCGAAATCGAAGCTGTAATAATGTTTGCAAAGTACTTCGTCTTTTTTTGTTTAGCCAAGATATGAGCTACGCCTAATCTGGCCCTAGTCTTCCGGATAGGGCGTAAGCAGCAGTTTGGCTGGCTTGCTAGCAAGGGCCAAGCACAACATACATCTTCGCTGATCTTCATTTACAGTCTACCAAAGAATGGTGCTTCAATTGCATACTCACCTAAACTTATTCTGCAATATTAAACATGTTTACAATTTTACTGCGGCAAATATCCGGCTTACTTCTGCACTGAACAACAGTCCATATAAATTCAGAGGAATAACGGGTAATTTCGAAGAAAAAATAAATGTTAGTATTATTGGGAGTTAAAATTTAAAAAGCAATGGCATAAATTACTCACCAATCATTGGATGCATTGAAGAAGCTGTAAAATTAACACACAAACACACAACACACACACACATTTCATTTCTCAAAAATTTTCTGTAACCTATGAATGCATGTTGCAACATTACAAATTACTCATTAAGTAAGTGTATAATGTACATAATTATATATATGTATATTATATATATATATATATATATATATATATTATATATATATATATATATATATATATATATATATATATATATATATATATATATATATATATATATATATATATATAATATAAATATATTATCAAGTTTACAGATCTCCTAACGGGAAAATACCGTGCTTGATGCTAAAGCAGAGTGTTATAATAATAATACCAATTTACTTCAAGCACAAAGCAATAATATCTGTTACTTAATTTTCATGCATCCTGCAATCATCAGACAGATGAAGTGAAAGGATCCTTATCGCTACATTTTCTTATACATCTTGGGACTACCATTCTATTTTTAGATTGTGCTAAAATTTATGTATAATATTTGTTTTGGTTTCAAAATTTTGAAACCAGCTGTTAAACAAACGCTCTGAGTGTGTTTCGAAATGTCGCCACCAATACAGATATTATTTATCAGCTGATAACACCACCTAAAAAATAGAATGGTACGTCCAAAGATGTAAAAGAAAAGGTAGGTCAAAGGTCATGGTGTGCGAGTATGAACTTGAGTCACATCGCTTCCAAAGCTGTTTCATTTTTTTCTTATGTAATCGCCGTACTTCTTAGTTAAGCGACTCATAGCTTTCGGTAAAGTGCGGCGAATTAGCAAGTGTAAATTTCAGAGAAGATGGCAACAGGAACTCGAAAAGCAGGGGCGAGAAAGCATGGTGCTGTGACGGAGGAAATTTCCACGTACTTTCAAGATGGCGAAAGCAGACAACAGATACGTAACATCAGGGACGAAAGTAACAACCTGTCACCTGCAGTATCGAAAAATGTTGTTAAAGAATGCTTAAAAACTTAGAGGAAAATGTTGTTAACAATCTCTGAAAGAATCTCAACGGTTATAGCCTAACAGAAAAAGCAAGGTCAAAGAATGGAAGCGATAGAAACGAGATATCTCGAACTTGACAAAGCGATGCAGTACACTGAATACGACATCGAAAGACTGACAATCACAAAATGACGAGCTGCATCAGAGAATAGCGAGACTAAAGCAAACCTTTAGGAGTCATCTGAAACAACTGAAGCTCTCGACTCTGCTTCCTTGAATTTAGAGCGTTATTCACGCGATTACAAGCTACATCTATCTATCTACAATCTACTATCTATAGAAGGGATACCCAAACATGATAATGAAGATTGTGTGACATTGTTCGTAAACTCGCACTTAAAAATTCAAAATGGCCGACATACTGATAGACAATGCCCAGCGGACGGCGAGCAGAAATAGAAGATAAGGATTCCAACCGAAGTCCACCACATATCATAGTTAAGCTTCGATTGCGGACTCAAAGAAGCGTCATTCTAAGCAACTTGCGAACAGCCTTAAAGACACAGACACTTCGTGAAGACAGACTTGTGCCCAACTGATTACAAGATAAAACAAAGCCTGCGAACAGTCATGAACAGAGCCTACAAGGAAAAGAAGAAAGTGAAATTTGTCAAAGGTCAACTCTACATCAATCAGCAGAGATATATTCCACCTCGGGACAGTACACCTACAAAATAATCAGAAACCACATTTACGAAACTATTCTTCACGAAATATAAATGTCGGACAATCTGTGTTTGCAAATTTGCATTCAAGTTTTTTTGCCGAATCATCTCTGAGTGGATTGCAGGAGGTATCCTTTCTTTTGACATAATTTTTTTTTCTTGTCAGCTTTGGAAAGTGTATGTGTAAGTTTCCCTTGTCAGTCTTTGTTTATTTATTTCTCTTGTTTGTTTTTATATTTCTGCACTGGCACATTGTATTTCGTCAAGCCAGGACTCTTTTGTGGCCTCCCTCTTGCCGTTTGTGTTCTTTCGGGGTTTTTGTTTGTTTGTTTGTTTGGTTTTTTGCTGAAGTCGTTGTAGACTTCAGTTTTTCATTTCGTTTTCTTTCCCTCATTTTTAATTCTTTTTGTGCAGGAGCACTTTTTTCAAAATGTTCAGGTTAAGTTTAAATTTCTTTAGTTTTTTTCCGTCAGATAAAATGACAGAACTTTTAAAATCATTTTCAGAATGCACGAGGCATTGGTTGTTATAAGAAAAGGAAAGGATTTTTCTAGTGGTCAAAGAAAACCAAGTGTAATGTAATTTTTTTTACAAGAAAATCACAGTGTTTCTAAAGACTAGCTCATGCTTGATGGTCATTATATCTTCTCCTATGGTATTTCAAATACCAAAGGTGTCGTTGTAAAGCCTTTAAAATATCATGGAATAAGAGATATATTTCAGAGGAAATACATCATCCATGAAAATCAGCTGTACACTTTTATTTGAATCCAATGGTGGGCAACCGATTTTTAGATGCAATTACAGGGTCGATCGCCTTTCATTTAAGCTACCAAGTTTTTACAAAGAAATGTTGCAGTGTTGGAGTGAAGTTAATCCTTGAAATAATTTCCCATTGCACAACAGATTAATTGGAATAATTCTGATATTCTTGTCAACAATAAGTCTCTCTTTATCAACTTGCTTTTTAACAAGGAATTTATAATTGCTGAATTTTTTAATGCGCACAATACTCTTAAAACTTTGGACGATTTATCTGATTTTGCGTGCGATCCGAGTCTTTTCGTTTGACTGGCAAGGCCTTACTAAATGTAATGTCGTATTTGTGGAAATCTCGAAAGCCCAAAAGTGGTCAGACCTGAACTACCAATTCTGTGTTTATAGAACACAATAGATCATCCCTTTAAAATATTTCAATGTAAGAACATTAGTAACATATTACATGTAATCACCTTCTTTCTTCCAAATCGTAATTAATTTTTCTCAGTTTCTTGATATGAGTGAGAAGAGTGGAGTGCAATCTTTGAACTACCTTTTAAATTAAAGAAACCACACTGTAAGAGTTTCAATGGAAAATTACCCACAACATCCTTTTCACTAATTTTGTTTCTTATTCTGTATGAATCCTCTTAGAGTGAGTAGCAATTAGTGATCTCTCTGTAAAAAAGCTGATGAAACAATTGTCCACCTTTTTGGGAATGTGAATTTTCAGCATTATTTGGAATAGCCTTTTGTCAAACGGGGGAAAATCTGTCAATGCACGAGTCTGCTATGTCAAGTAAACAGATCTTGCTGGCTGATATATCCTTCAGTATCCTTTTAAACCATTTAATAATTATTAAAAAAAAGACAATTTATGACTGTAAACTGAAAGGCAAAATTCCAACTTTTGGTTACATGTTAAACTGAAAGATTGAATTTATAGAGCTATGAGCAACCACTGTACAAGAAGAGCTTTGTCGAAATGACAAAACATAGAATTTTGAGAAAATTTGTATTTTTTGGGTAACCACCCATGTTTGCTCAGCCTTGTGTGTCATGTTGATGATTTGACGTAATCTTTATTGTTTCTGTACTACTTCCTTTTGACTTTGCATTGAACTGAACAGACTGAAATGTAAGATGAAGTTTTGTATTCCTTTTGAGTCTCCTGACAATCAAAAACTCTTAAATATGAAAAATGTAAAAGAAAGTGTGGGGCTAAGCATCCTTTCAGTTGATCTGTGTGTGATGATTGCAGGATATATGAACCTTAAGTAACAGATAATATTACTTTGTATTGAAGGGATATATATATATATAATATATATATATATATATATATATATAATATATATATATATATATATATATATATATATATATATATATATATATATATATATATATATAAATATATATATATATATATATATATATATATATATATATATATATATATATATATATATATATATATATATATATGTGTGTGTGTGTGTGTGTGTGTGTGTGTGTGGTGTGTAAAAGTAGAATATTTTGAAAGGACAAATTAAATCATTAAATACCTCCACGAAGTTGTTGAGCGGTATTCACTTGGCCTGTTAAGAGACAGTACATTAGTTTTTTGACAAAATATTTATGTGCTTAACCTTGCTAATTTAAGCCATTAGTGTCCTAATGAATGTTAAAACATTGATAATGAAGATAACATTCTTGTATGCAATAATGCTTGCCAACTACATCGGTCAAAGTGTGATTGAAAGGGCTGTTCAATATAGAAGTATCCTAAGTAGTTGTTTAGCATCCTACTTACAGAGTTGCTGACTGTCATCTATAAAGTAAAAAAAGAAAAGAGCAGTGATTTTTTGGAGGCTTGGTTAATTCCT